>NC_069500.1:832282885-832367885 GCF_027579735.1 Bombina bombina
ATAGAACTATTTACAAATGTGGAGAAACATTCTCTGTCCTAGGTTCGCTCATGACAGAACATGAAGTCAGATTCACAATCCATGGTCTCAATTTTTTTATTTGGTTGATATATAAAAAAAATTATATATTTATTTATTTATTTTTTTTTAAAAAGAAGAGAATTTATTTTTATAAAGACACCCTGGAAACAATTGCAAAAGCATAATTTATGCTTACCTGATAAATTTATTTCTCTTGTGGTGTATCCAGTCCACGGATCATCCATTACTTGTGGGATATTCTCCTTCCCAACAGGAAGTTGCAAGAGGATCACCCACAGCAGAGCTGCTATATAGCTCCTCCCCTAACTGCCATATCCAGTCATTCGACTGAAAACAAGCAGAGAAAGGAGAAACCATAGGGTGCAGTGGTGACTGTAGTTTAAAATTAAAAAATACCTGCCTTAAAATGACAGGGCGGGCCGTGGACTGGATACACCACAAGAGAAATAAATTTATCAGGTGAGCATAAATTATGCTTTCTCTTGTAAGGTGTATCCAGTCCACGGATCATCCATTACTTGTGGGATACCAATACCAAAGCTAAAGTACACGGATGAAGGGAGGGACAAGGCAGGTACTTAAACGGAAGGTACCACTGCCTGCAAAACCTTTCTACCAAAAATAGCCTCCGAAGAAGCAAAAGTATCAAATTTGTAGAATTTTGAAAAAGTATGAAGCGAAGACCAAGTCGCCACCTTGCAAATCTGTTCAACAGAAGCCTCATTTTAAAAGGCCCATGTGGAAGCCACAGCTCTAGTAGAATGAGCTGTAATCCTTTCTGGAGGCTGCTGGCCAGCATTCTCATAGGCTAAGCGGAATATGCTTTTTAGCCAAAAAGAAAGAGGTTGCCGAAGCCTTTTGACCTCTCCTCTGTCCAGAGTAGACAACAAACAAAGCAGATGTTTGACGAAAATCTTAAGTAGCTTGTAATTAAAACTTTAAAGCACGAACCACGTCCAGATTGTGTAATAGACGTTCCTTCTTTGAAGAAGGATTAGGACACAAAGACGGAACAACAATCTCTTTATTGATATTCTTATTAGATACCACCTTAGGTAAAAACCCAGGTTTGGTACGTAGAACTACCTTATCTGCATGGAAGATCAGATAAGGAGAATCACATTGTAAGGCAGATAACTCGGAAACTCTACGAGCCGAGGAAATAGCTACCAAAAAAACATAATTTATGCTTACCTGATAAATTCCTTTCTTCCGTTGTGTGATCAGTCCACGGGTCATCATTACTTCTGGGATATAACTCCTCCCCAACAGGAAATGCAAGAGGATTCACCCAGCAGAGCTGCATATAGCTCCTCCCCTCTACGTCACTCCCAGTCATTCGACCAAGAATCAACGAGAAAGGAGAAACCAAAGGTGAAGTGGTGACTGGAGTATAATTTAAAAAATATCTACCTGCCTTAAAAAACAGGGCGGGCCGTGGACTGATCACACAACAGAAGAAAGGAATTTATCAGGTAAGCATAAATTATGTTTTCTTCTGTTATGTGTGATCAGTCCACGGGTCATCATTACTTCTGGGATACCATACCAAAGCAAAAGTACACGGATGACGGGAGGGATAGGCAGGCTCATTATACAGAAGGAACCACTGCCTGAAGAACCTTTCTCCCAAAAATAGCCTCCGAAGAAGCAAAAGTGTCAAATTTGTAAAATTTGGAAAAAGTATGAAGCGAAGACCAAGTTGCAGCCTTGCAAATCTGTTCAACAGAGGCCTCATTCTTAAAGGCCCAAGTGGAAGCCACAGCTCTAGTAGAATGAGCTGTAATTCTTTCAGGAGGCTGCTGTCCAGCAGTCTCATAGGCTAAACGAATTATGCTACGAAGCCAGAAGGAGAGAGAGGTAGCCGAAGCCTTATGACCTCTCCTCTGACCAGAGTACACGACAAACAGGGAAGACGTTTGTCGAAAATCCTTAGTTGCCTGCAAGTAGAACTTGAGGGCACGAACTACATCCAGATTGTGTAGAAGACGTTCCTTCTTTGAAGAAGGATTCGGGCACAGGGAAGGAACCACGATCTCTTGATTGATGTTCCTGTTAGTGACTACCTTAGGTAAGAACCCAGGTTTAGTACGCAGAACTACCTTATCTGAATGAAAAATCAAATAAGGAGAATCACAATGTAAAGCTGATAACTCAGAGACTCTCCGAGCCGAAGAAATAGCCATTAAAAATAACACTTTCCAAGATAACAACTTTATATCAATGGAATGAAGGGGTTCAAACGGAACTCCTTGTAGAACGTTAAGAACAAGGTTTAAACTCCATGGCGGAGCAACAGTTTTAAACACAGGCTTGATTCTAGCTAAAGCCTGACAAAAGGCCTGGACGTCTGGATTTTCTGACAGACGCCTGTGCAACAAGATGGACAGAGCTGAGATCTGTCCCTTTAATGAACTAGCCGATAAACCCTTTTCTAAACCTTCTTGTAGAAAAGACAATATCCTAGGAATCCTAACCTTACTCCAGGAGTAACCTTTGGATTCGCACCAGTATAGGTATTTACGCCATATCTTATGGTAAATCCTTCTGGTAACAGGCTTCCTAGCCTGTATCAGGGTATCAATAACCGACTCAGAAAAACCACGTTTTGATAAAAACAGAATTTATGTTTACCTGATAAATTACTTTCTCCAACGGTGTGTCCGGTCCACGGCGTCATCCTTACTTGTGGGATATTCTCTTCCCCAACAGGAAATGGCAAAGAGCCCAGCAAAGCTGGTCACATGATCCCTCCTAGGCTCCGCCTACCCCAGTCATTCGACCGACGTTAAGGAGGAATATTTGCATAGGAGAAACCATATGTTACCGTGGTGACTGTAGTTAAAGAAAATAAATTATCAGACCTGATTAAAAAAACCAGGGCGGGCCGTGGACCGGACACACCGTTGGAGAAAGTAATTTATCAGGTAAACATAAATTCTGTTTTCTCCAACATAGGTGTGTCCGGTCCACGGCGTCATCCTTACTTGTGGGAACCAATACCAAAGCTTTAGGACACGGATGAAGGGAGGGAGCAAATCAGGTCACCTAAATGGAAGGCACCACGGCTTGCAAAACCTTTCTCCCAAAAATAGCCTCAGAAGAAGCAAAAGTATCAAATTTGTAAAATTTAGTAAAAGTGTGCAGTGAAGACCAAGTCGCTGCCTAACATATCTGATCAACAGAAGCCTCGTTCTTGAAGGCCCATGTGGAAGCCACAGCCCTAGTGGAGTGAGCTGTGATTCTTTCAGGAGGCTGCCGTCCGGCAGTCTCATAAGCCAATCGGATAATGCTTTTAATCCAGAAGGAGAGAGAGGTAGAATTTGCTTTTTAACCTCTCCGTTTACCAGAATAAACAACAAACAAAGACGAAGTTTGTCTGAAATCCTTAGTAGCTGCTAAGTAAAATTTGAGAGCACGAACTACATCCAAGTTGTGCAACAAACGTTCCATCTTTGAAACTGGATTAGGACACAAAGAAGGCACAACTATCTCCTGGTTAATGTTTTTGTTAGAAACAACTTTTGGAAGAAAAACAGAATTTATGTTTACCTGATAAATTACTTTCTCCAACGGTGTGTCCGGTCCACGGCGTCATCCTTACTTGTGGGATATTCTCTTCCCCAACAGGAAATGGCAAAGAGCCCAGCAAAGCTGGTCACATGATCCCTCCTAGGCTCCGCCTACCCCAGTCATTCGACCGACGTTAAGGAGGAATATTTGCATAGGAGAAACCATATGTTACCGTGGTGACTGTAGTTAAAGAAAATAAATTATCAGACCTGATTAAAAAAAAACCAGGGCGGGCCGTGGACCGGACACACCGTTGGAGAAAGTAATTTATCAGGTAAACATAAATTCTGTTTTCTCCAACATAGGTGTGTCCGGTCCACGGCGTCATCCTTACTTGTGGGAACCAATACCAAAGCTTTAGGACACGGATGAAGGGAGGGAGCAAATCAGGTCACCTAAATGGAAGGCACCACGGCTTGCAAAACCTTTCTCCCAAAAATAGCCTCAGAAGAAGCAAAAGTATCAAATTTGTAAAATTTAGAAAAAGTGTGCAGTGAAGACCAAGTCGCTGCCTTACATATCTGATCAACAGAAGCCTCGTTCTTGAAGGCCCATGTGGAAGCCACAGCCCTAGTGGAGTGAGCTGTGATTCTTTCAGGAGGCTGCCGTCCGGCAGTCTCATAAGCCAATCGGATAATGCTTTTAATCCAGAAGGAGAGAGAGGTAGAAGTTGCTTTTTGACCTCTCCGTCACCGCCAGAAGGGACCCTAGTACCTATGAGAAAATCCTAGGAGCAGTGGCTAATCCGAAAGAAAATGCCACGAACTGGAAATGCTTGTCCAGGAATGCAAACCTTAGGAACCGATGATGTTCCTTGTGGATAGGAATATGTAGATACGCATCCTTGAAATCCACCTTGGTCATGAATTGACCTTCCTGGATGGAAGGAAGAAGTGTTCGAATGGTTTCCATCTTGAACGATGGAACCTTGAGAAACTTGTTCAAGATCTTGAGATCTAAGATTGGTCTGAACGTTCCCTCTTTTTTGGGAACTATGAACAGATTGGAGTAGAACCCCATCCCTTGTTCTCCTAATGGAACAGGATGAATCACTCCCATTTTTAGCAGGTCTTCTACCCAATGTAAGAATGCCTGTCTTCTTATGTGGTCTGAAGACAACTGAGACCTGTGGAACCTCCCCCTTGGAGGAAGCCCCTTGAACTCCAGAGAATAACCTTGGGAGACTATTTCTAGCGCCCAAGGATCCAGAACATCTCTTGCCCAAGCCTGAGCGAAGAGAGAGAGTCTGCCCCCCACCAGATCCGGTCCCGGATCGGGGGCCCGCATTTCATGCTGTCTTGGTAGCAGTGGCAGGTTTCCTGGCCTGCTTTCCTTTGTTCCAGCCTTGCATAGGTCTCCAGGCTGGATTGGCTTGAGAAGTATTACCTTCCTGCTTAGAGGACGTAGCCCTTGGGGCTGATCCGTTTCTGCGAAAGGGACGAAACTTAGGTTTATTTTTGGTCTTGAAAAGACCTATCCTGAGGAAGGGCGTGGCCCTTGCCCCCAGTGATATCAGAGATAATCTCTTTCAAGTCAGGGCCAAAGAGTGTTTTCCCCTTGAAAGGAATGTCAAGCAATTTGTTCTTGGAAGACGCATCCGCTGCCCAAGATTTTAACCAAAGCGCTCTGCGCCACAATAGCAAACCCAGAATTTTTTCGCCGCTAACCTAGCCAATTGCAAGGTGGCGTCTAGGGTGAAAGAATTAGCCAATTTAAGAGCACGAATTCTGTCCATAATCTCCTCATAAGAAGAAGAATTACTAATAATCGCCTTTCCTAGCTCATCAAACTAGAAACACGCGGCTGCAGTGACAGGGACAATGCATGCAATTGGTTGTAGAAGGGAACCTTGCTGAACAAACATCTTTAGCAGACCTTCTAATTTTTTATCCATAGGATCTTGGAAAGCACAACTATCTTCTATGGGTATAGTGGCGCGCTTGTGTAGAGTAGAAACCGCCCCCTCGACCTTGGGGACTGTCTGCCATCAGTCCTTTCTGGGGTCGACTATAGGAAAACAATTTTATAAATATGGGGGGAGGTACTAAAGGTATACCGGGCCTGTCCCATTCTTTACTAACAATGTACGCCACCCGCTTGGATATAGGAAAAGCTTCGGGGGGCCCCGGGGCCTCTAAGAACTTTTCCATTTTACATAGTGGTTCTGGAATGACCAGATAATCACAATCATCCAAATTGGATAACACCTCCTTAAGCAGAGCGCGGAGATGTTCCAACTTAAATTTAAAAGTAATCACATCAGGTTCAGCTTGTTGAGAAATGTTTCCTGAATCTGAAATTTCTCCCTCAGACAAAACCTCCCTGGCCCCCTCAGACTGGTGTAGGGGCCCTTCAGAAACCATATCATCAGCGTTCTCATGCTCTACGGAATTTTCTAAAACAGAGCAGTCGCGCTTTCGCTGATAAGTGGGCATATTGGCTAAAATGTTTTTGATAGAATTATCCATTACAGCCGTTAAATGTTGCATAGTAAGGAGTATTGGCGCACTAGATGTACTAGGGGCCTCCTGTATGGGCAAGACTGGTGTAGACGAAGGAGGGGATGATGCAGTACCATGCTTACTCCCCTCACTTGAGGAATCATCTTGGGCATCATTTTCACTAAATTTTTTTATGACATAAAATACATATAGTTAAATGAGAAGGAACCTTGGTTTCCCCACAGTCAGAACACAATCTATCTGGTAGTTCAGACATGTTAAACAGGCATAAACTTGATAACAAAGCACAAAAAACGTTTTAAAATAAAACCGTTACTGTCACTTTAAATTTTAAACTAAACACACTTTATTACTGCAATTGCGAAAAAGTATGAAGGAATTGTTCAAAATTCACCAAAATTTCACCACAGTGTCTTAAAGCCTTAAAAGTATTGCACACCAAATTTGGAAGCTTTAACCCTTAAAATAACGGAACCGGAGCCGTTTTTATATTTAACCCCTTTACAGTCCCTGGAATCTGCTTTGCTGAGACCCAACCAAGCCCAAAGGGGAATACGATACCAAATGATGCCTTCAGAAAGACTTTTCTATGTATCAGAGCTCCACACACATGCAGCTGCGTGCCATGCTGTCCTCAAAAACAAGTGCGCCATACCGGCGCGAAAATGAGGCTCTGACTATGATTAGGGAAAGCCCCTAAAGAATAAGGTGTCTAAAACAGTGCCTGCCGATATAATCATATCAAAATACCCAGAATAAATGATTCCTCAAGGCTAAATATGTGTTAATAATGAATCGATTTAGCCCAGAAAAAGTCTACAGTCTTAATAAGCCCTTGTGAAGCCCTTATTTACTATCTTAATAAACATGGCTTACCGGATCCCATAGGGAAAATGACAGCTTCCAGCATTACATCGTCTTGTTAGAATGTGTCATACCTCAAGCAGTAAGAGACTGCACACTGTTCCCCCAACTGAAGTTAATTGCTCTCAACAGTCCTGTGTGGAACAGCCATGGATTTTAGTTACGGTGCTAAAATCATTTTCCTCATACAAACAGAAATCTTCATCTCTTTTCTGTTTCTGAGTAAATAGTACATACCAGCACTATTTTAAAATAACAAACTCTTGATTGAATAATAAAAACTACAGTTAAACACTAAAAAACTCTAAGCCATCTCCGTGGAGATGTTGCCTGTACAACGGCAAAGAGAATGACTGGGGTAGGCGGAGCCTAGGAGGGATCATGTGACCAGCTTTGCTGGGCTCTTTGCCATTTCCTGTTGGGGAAGAGAATATCCCACAAGTAAGGATGACGCCGTGGACCGGACACACCTATGTTGGAGAAACCAGGTTTAGTACGCAAAACCACCTTATCTGCATGGAACCCCAGATAAGGAGAAGAACACTGCAGAGCAGATAATTCTGAAACTCTTCTAGCAGAAGAAATTAAACACTAAAAAACTCTAAGCCATCTCCGTGGAGATGTTGCCTGTACAACGGCAAAGAGAATGACTGGGGTAGGCGGAGCCTAGGAGGGATCATGTGACCAGCTTTGCTGGGCTCTTTGCCATTTCCTGTTGGGGAAGAGAATATCCCACAAGTAAGGATGACGCCGTGGACCGGACACACCTATGTTGGAGAAATCAAGCGTTCAATTTCCAAGCAGTCAGCTTCAGAGAAGTTAGATTTTGATGTTTGAATGGACCCTGTATCAGAAGGTCCTGTCTTAGAGGTAGAGACCAAGGCGGACAGGATGACATGTCCACTAGATCTGCATACCAAGTCCTGCGTGGCCATGCAGGCGCTATTAGAATCACTGATGCTCTCTCCTGTTTGATTTTGGCAATCAATCGAGGAAGCAGCGGGAAGGGTGGAAACACATAAGCCATCCCGAAGTTCCAAGGTGCTGTCAAAGCATCTATCAGAACCGCTCCCGGATCCCTGGATCTGGACCCGTAGCGAGGAAGTTTGGCGTTCTGGCGAGACGCCATGAGATCTATCTCTGGTTTGCCCCAACGTCGAAGTATTTGGGCAAAGACCTCCGGATGAAGTTCCCACTCCCCCGGATGAAAAGTCTGGCGACTCAAGAAATCCGCCTCCCAGTTCTCCACTCCCGGGATGTGGATTGCTGACAGGTGGCAAGAGTGAGACTCTGCCCAGCGAATTATCTTTGATACTTCCATCATTGCTAGGGAGCTTCTTGTCCCTCCTTGATGGTTGATGTAAGCTACAGTCGTGATGTTGTCCGACTGAAACCTGATGAACCCCCGAGTTTTTAACTGGGGCCAAGCCAGAAGGGCATTGAGAACTGCTCTCAATTCCAGAATGTTTATTGGTAGGAGACTTTCCTCCTGATTCCATTGTCCCTGAGCCTTCAGAGAATTCCAGACAGCGCCCCAACCTAGTAGGCTGGCGTCTGTTGTTACAATTGTCCAGTCCGGCCTGCTGAATGGCATCCCCCTGGACAGATGTGGCCGAGAAAGCCACCATAGAAGAGAGTTTCTGGTCTCTTGATCCAGATTCAGAGTAGGGGACAAGTCTGAGTAATCCCCATTCCACTGACTCAGCATGCACAATTGCAGCGGTCTGAGATGCAGACGTGCAAAGGGTACTATGTCCATTGCTGCTACCATTAAGCCGATCACCTCCATGCATTGAGCTACTGACGGGAGTTGAATGGAATGAAGGACACGGCATGCATTTAGAAGCTTTGTTAATCTGTCTTCTGTCAGATAAATCTTCATTTCTACAGAATCTATAAGAGTCCCCAAGAATGGAACTCTTGTGAGAGGAAAGAGAGAACTCTTCTTTTCGTTCACTTTCCATCCATGCGACCTTAGAAATGCCAGAACTAACTCTGTATGAGACTTGGCAGTTTGAAAGCTTGAAGCTTGTATCAGAATGTCGTCTAGGTACGGAGCTACCGAAATTCCTCGCGGTCTTAGTACCGCCAGAAGGGCACCCAGAACCTTTGTGAAGATTCTTGGAGCCGTAGCCAATCCGAATGGAAGAGCTACAAACTGGTAATGCCTGTCTAAGAAGGCAAACCTTAGATACCGGTAATGATCTTTGTGAATCGGTATGTGAAGGTAAGCATCCTTTAAATCCACTGTGGTCATGTACTGACCCTTTTGGATCATGGGTAAGATTGTCCGAATAGTTTCCATTTTGAACGATGGAACTCTTAGGAATTTGTTTAGGATCTTTAAATCCAAGATTGGCCTGAAAGTTCCCTCTTTTTTGGGAACCACAAACAGGTTTGAGTAAAACCCTTGTCCTTGTTCCGACAGCGGAACCGGATGGATCACTCCCATTAATAACAGATCTTGTACACAGCGTAGAAACGCTTCTTTCTTTATCTGGTTTGTTGACAACCTTGACAGATGAAATCTCCCTCTTGGGGGAGAGAATTTGAAGTCTAGAAGGTATCCCTGAGATATGATCTCTAGCGCCCAGGGATCTTGAACATCTCTTGCCCAAGCCTGGGCGAAGAGAGAGAGTCTGCCCCCCACTAGATCCGGTCCCGGATCGGGGGCCCTCGATTCATGCTGTCTTAGGGGCAGCAGCAGGTTTCCTGGCCTGCTTGCCCTTGTTCCAGGACTGGTTAGGTTTCCAGCCTGGTCTGTAACGAGCAACGGCTCCTTCCTGTTTTGGTGCAGTGGAAGTTGGTGCTGCTCCTGCTTTGAAATTCCGAAAGGGACGAAAATTAGACTGTCTAGCCTTAGCCTTGGCTTTGTCTTGAGGCAGGGCGTGGCCCTTACCTCCTGTAATGTCAGCGATAATTTCTTTCAAACCGGGCCCAAATAAAGTTTGCCCTTTGAAAGGTATATTAAGTAATTTGGACTTAGAAGTTACATCAGCTGACCAGGATTTTAGCCACAGCGCCCTACGTGCCTGAATGGCGAATCCTGAGTTCTTAGCCGTAAGTTTGGTTAAATGTACTACGGCCTCCGAAATGAATGAATTAGCTAGTTTAAGGACTCTAAGTCTGTCCGTAATGTCGTCCAGCGTAGCTGAATTAAGGTTCTCTTCCAGAGACTCCATCCAAAATGCTGCCGCAGCCGTAATCGGCGCGATGCATGCAAGGGGTTGCAATATAAAACCTTGTTGAACAAACATTTTCTTAAGGTAACCCTCTAATTTTTTATCCATTGGATCTGAAAAAGCACAGCTATCCTCCACCGGGATAGTGGTACGCTTAGCTAAAGTAGAAACTGCTCCCTCCACCTTAGGGACCGTTTGCCATAAGTCCCGTGTGGTGGCGTCTATTGGAAACATCTTTCTAAATATTGGAGGGGGTGAGAACGGCACACCGGGTCTATCCCACTCCTTAGTAACAATTTCAGTTAGTCTCTTAGGTATAGGAAAAACGTCAGTACTCGCCGGTACCGCAAAGTATTTATCCAACCTACACAATTTCTCTGGTATTGCAACAGTGTTACAATCATTAAGAGCCGCTAAAACCTCCCCTAGTAATACACGGAGGTTCTCCAATTTAAATTTAAAATTTGAAATATCTGAATCCAATCTGTTTGGATCAGAACCGTCACCCACAGAATGAAGCTCTCCGTCCTCATGCTCTGCAAGCTGTGACGCAGTATCAGACATGGCTCTAGTATTATCAGCGCACTCTGTTCTCACCCCAGAGTGATCACGCTTGCCCCTTAGTTCTGGTAATTTAGCCAAAACTTCAGTCATAACAGTAGCCATATCTTGTAATGTTATCTGTAATGGCCGCCCAGATGTACTAGGCGTCACAATATCACGCACCTCCCGGGCGGGAGATGCAGGTACTGACACGTGAGGCGAGTTAGTCGGCATAACTCTCCCCTCGCTGTTTGGTGAAATTTGTTCAATTTGTACAGATTGGCTTTTATTTAAAGTAGCATCAATACAGTTAGTACATAAATTTCTATTGGGCTCCACCTTGGCATTGGAACAAATGACACAGGTATCTTCCTCTGAATCAGACATGTTTAACACACTAGCAAATAAACTTGCAACTTGGTTACAATCTTATTTAACAAAAACGTACTGTGCCTCAAAGAAGCACTAAACGATTAAATGAACTGAAAAACTGTTATAGCATCAATCCTTGAAAACAACACAACTTTTAGCAAGGGTTTGTTCCCATTAGTAAAGTAACAATAATTAAATTTGAAACGTAAAAATTACAGAGCAACGTTTTTAATCACAGTCAATATATAAGTCTCACAGCTCTGCTGAGAGAATCTACCTCCCTTCAAAGAAGTTTGAAGACCCCTGAGTTCTGTTAGAGATGAACCGGATCATGCAGGAAATACAAGAGTAACTGACTGGAAATTTTTGATGCGTAGCAAAGAGCGCCAAAAACGGCCCCTCCCCCTCACACACAGCAGTGAGAGAGAAACGAAACTGTCACAATTAAAACAAGCAACTGCCAAGTGGAAAAATAATGCCCAAACAATTATTCACTCAGTACCTCAGAAAATGGAAACGATTCTACATTCCAGCAAAAACGTTTAACATAATAAATACCTATTAAAAGGTTTAATGTACTTTTTACAGAGTAATTCCAGTGAAGTACCATCCCCGGAATACTGAAGTGTAGAGTATACATACATGTTATTATAACGGTATGGCAGGATTTTCTCATCAATTCCATTCAGAAAATAAAAACTGCTACATACCTCAATGCAGATTCATCTGCCCGCTGTCCCCTGATCTGAAGCTTTTACCTCCCTCAGATGGCCGAGAAACAGCAATATGATCTTAACTACTCCGGTTAAAATCATAGTAAAAAACTCTGGTAGATTCTTCTTCAAACTCTGCCAGAGAGGCAATAACACGCTCCGGTGCTATTGTAAAATAACAAACTTTTGATTGAAGTTATAAAAACTAAGTATAATCACCATAGTCCTCTCACACATCCTATCTAGTCGTTGGGTGCAAGAGAATGACTGGGAGTGACGTAGAGGGGAGGAGCTATATGCAGCTCTGCTGGGTGAATCCTCTTGCATTTCCTGTTGGGGAGGAGTTATATCCCAGAAGTAATGATGACCCGTGGACTGATCACACATAACAGAAGAAAAGAACTTTCCAAGATAAAAGTTTGAAATCTATGGAATGAAGAGGTTCAAACGGAACCCCCTGAAGAACTTTAAGAACCAAATTTAAGCTCCAAGGTGGAGCAACAGGTTTAAACACAGGCTTGATTCTAACTAAAGCCTGACAAAATGCCTGAACGTCTGGAACATCCGCCAGACGCTTGTGCAAAAGAATAGATAGTGCAGAAATCTGTCCCTTTAAGGAACTAGCTGACAATCCTTTCTCCAATCCTTCTTGGAGAAAAGATAATATCCTGGGAATCCTGACCTTACTCCATGAGTAGCCCTTGGATTCACACCAATAAAGATATATACGCCATATCTTTAAAATCAAGCGTTCAATCTCCAGGCAGTCAGCCTCAGAGAAATTAGATTTGGATGGTTGAAAGGACCTTGAAGTAGAAGGTCCTGTCTCAGCGGCAGAGTCCATGGTGGAAAGGATGACATGTCCACCAGATCTGCATACCAAGTCCTGCGTGATCACCAATGCTCTCTCCTGCTTGATTTTGGCAATCAGACGAGGGAGCAGAGGAAATAGTGGAAACACATAAGCCAGGTTGAAGGACCAAGGCGCTGCTAGAGCATCTATCAGCGTTGCCTTGGGATCCCTGGACCTGGATCCGTAACAAGGAAGCTTGGCGTTCTGGCGAGACGCCATGAGATCCAGTTCTGGTTTGCCCCAACGATGAACCAATTGTGCAAACACCTCCGGATGGAGTTCCCACTCCCCCGGATGAAAAGTCTGTCGACTTAGAAAATCCGCCTCACAGTTCTCTACACCTGGGATATGGATAGCTGATAGGTGGCAAGAGTGAATCTCTGCCCAGCGAATTATCTTTGAGACTTCTAACATCGCTAGGGAACTCCTTGTTCCCCCTTGATGGTTGATATAAGCCACAGTCGTGATGTTGTCCGACTGAAATCTGATGAACCTCAGTGTCGCTCGCTGAGGCCAAGCCTGAAGAGCATTGAATATCGCTCATAGTTCCAGACTGTTTATTGAAAGGAGTGTCTCCTCCTGAGTCCACGATCCCTGAGCCTTCAGGGAGTTCCAGACTGCACCCCAACCTAGAAGGCTGGCATCTGTCGTTACAATTGTCCAATCTGGCCTGCGAAAGGTCATACCTTTGGACAGATGTGTGGAGTTATAAAATCATGATTAGAATAAATTATAAAATCATGATTAGAATAAAATATACAAAGAAGAATTACACATTAAATATGTTTTTCATAGATAAAACATTTAGATATAAATTAAGATATAGAATATGGAATAAAGAGTTATAAATTAAATTAAGATTAGTCAGTTTAGTTAGTAATGGGTTAAATAGTGTTTTAAAGACAATGTATTTAAAACTGACATTTACATTCAGTTGCTGTTGTCAATCAAAACACCTATACTGCTAGCTAAACAAAGTATTATTAACACTCTAATACACTGCGCATGAACAAGTTAAAATAGTATTTTCTATATGTCAGCCAAAATTATAAGTCTTTTTAAGGAAGTTTAAATATACAAAGATAGCCTTTTCATTTATGGTATGCTTTGATTTCATTGGCTTAAAATGTGTATATAAGCTTTGCATTTGTATAAGGCTATTGTTATCTTTTGCCTTCAGATCTCGAGGTATGTATTAATCTTTTTTGTGATTAATACATGATTTATGTAAACTAATATTTGATAAATATGAGTATTAATTTAATCTGTTAGATAACCCAGATTAAATATTTGTCTATAGTTAGGGTTTTGTCTAGCCAAGGCATATAAAGTCATATTAAAATAAAGAATAATTCTTACAAGCATCTCATTTTTATCCTTTTTTGCGAGAATCATACATATACATCTGTTGCTAAAACACTCATGTAGTGACAGCCCTTAGGCAGAGGTATATACGACACTTTTGGGGCTCGTCCTGTTGGAATTTGAAACCCTTGGACCACAGTGCATTCTTAAGCTGGACTTTGAACACTGTGTGTGTGTTTGCTGCTGCTCAGTAAGTACTTATTCTTTTTTATCAAATAGAGTTAAATTAAGGCTGTGCACACCATAAATTTTTACTTAATTGACATAAATTAGAGATCCACCCTGTATTGTATAATCTCCCTCATGTGTTTCAAGATTGTGTAATTGCTAGTATAAAAAAACACGGTGGTCCTTTTAAAATGCAAGATGCTTCAGAGCATGCTTTGCATGAATGGTTGAATTCTTTAAGTGATATTGTAGATATCAAAGACAAAAGAATTAAGAAAACAGAATTTATGTTTACCTGATAAATTACTTTCTCCAACATAGGTGTGTCCGGTCCACGGCGTCATCCTTACTTGTGGGATATTCTCTTCCCCAACAGGAAATGGCAAAGAGCCCAGCAAAGCTGGTCACATGATCCCTCCTAGGCTCCGCCTACCCCAGTCATTCTCTTTGCCGTTGTACAGGCAACATCTCCACGGAGATGGCTTAGAGTTTTTTAGTGTTTAACTGTAGTTTTTATTATTCAATCAAGAGTTTGTTATTTTAAAATAGTGCTGGTATGTACTATTTACTCAGAAACAGAAAAGAGATGAAGATTTCTGTTTGTATGAGGAAAATGATTCAAAGACAAAAGAATTAAGAAAGGAAAAATATTGCAGGGACTATTAGATACCTTACTGCAATCTTTGTGTTTAAATGAGCAATTACATATAAATTATAATCTGCAGGCATCTCTTTTAGATTCCTTAAATATACAGTTAGAAGACAGTAGGAAACAGAGTATGTTATCAGCACATACATGTGGTCTTCTGAATGATAAACTTTCTACATTAGAAAATACTAATACTTCACTTGAAGAAGTTGTTGAATCTTTGCAAAATTTGCGAAACAAACCTCTGCAAATGTTAAATTCTCTGATAGTACATATGGCAGTGGTATTTTTATGTATTGTACTAAACAAAATGGTTTTATTCAAATTGGTACTTTAAATACTGACCTTCCCCATAGTTTGAAACAAAATGAGAATGTGTTTTTAGACAATTAAGATGCATGTGTTACACCATCTGCTCCTCCCTTGTATAAAAACACTTATTCAGACTTTCAAAGTTCTGAGGCTATTCCAGTATTTCCTCTATCACGCCCTCCTGCTTTATCAGAAAATGAGGTAATTTCAGCTGAAAAGTTACAATCTCTAATGGCCCATTATGATAAAATATGTAAAGATTTTGATGATATGGAGATTGCTTTGCATAAGGCAAAAGGGTCTCTGGGTAAGGAAATAAATGCTAAATCAGACTTAGAGCGTCAATTACAAGCTTTATCTCAGGAACTGATTTCTGTTAAAACTACAACTGACAGATATAAAACTGATTTTGCTAACCTGAGACATACTTATGATGCTACATTAGAAAAATCTGACAAATTGTTACAAGAACTGACTGACAAAAATGAACGTCTGCGTTCAGATTTAAAATTAGCAAAAGACACACAACGAATTGTTATTAAAGATCCAGTTTCTGTTGACATGAAACAGCCACATTTTAATCTTAAAGTAACTGAGACAAGAGCTATTTTATCTGAAATAGGCTTAGCACCAATTAATAAAGGCTCTGTTGATGATTTTAATAAATTTTGTAAATGGACTGTGCAATTTTTGCGTTGGGAAACTGGTAATGATTTACAACTGATTGAAGTTTTCCTTAAAGGATTGGGATCTCATTCTCCTGTTTTAGAAGGTTTTGCACATTCCTTTCCCCAACTGATTGACAGATGCTGCCATAAATTGTTTCATGTCACAAATAGGTTCCAGTTACACAAATCCTTTGCACCCCTCCCTAATGAGTCTATTACAGAGACTGCAAATAGAATTGTTGTTTTTCTAGCTGCATGTGACAACAAAGCAATTTCTTCTGCACATAGAAAAAGCATACAAACTGATTTACATAACAGTAAAATAATTTGTAAATTAATTCTTACATTAGTTCCCTTTTCACAGTTGATTGATAGATGCTGTAAAAAGCAGTTTGCTGTGACATAGGTTTTAAGTTACAAAATGAATCCCTTACATTGATTCTCTTACTAAATGATTTTTTGTAGTCTATTTCAGGAACAACAGTGATTTTAACTCTTTTTCCTTAGACTACAGTGGTTTGTATATATGTAAATATGCATGCTATGCTATTTAAATTGTGTGAAAACTAAGAAAGCATGAAAAATGAAACATACAGTTTCTTTATGAAGAAGAAAAAAAGAAATGGTTTAATTATTCAGGTATACATATATATAATACTTGTGAATCATCAGTATGTTCAAGATTCTGCCTTTAACTGTGATAGGATTTGAACAACTATACTGTGAATGACACTGCTATAAAGGATCAAAAGAACCAGTCTTGGAACAGTTTGTTATTTGTTTGAACAATTCCTACACTCTAAGACTACCTCATATTATGCCTGTTATATTTATGCTTATAGCTTTCATATAATTGTTAAGTTGTCTAAGAAAATACATATATATTTTATTTTAGTTGTTAATATATTTTCTTGGACTATAAGGTTGCCTGACATATTTAAGCCATATAATATTTTTATTATATTATCGCCACATAGTTTATTCTAACCATTTAATATGTTTTCTTTAAAAGCATGTGCACGTTGTTTTTTTTTACTGTAATGCTTATCTGTTTTTGCTATTCTAATATATTTGTTTCCCAAATAATTCATAATAAAATGAGTATACCACAGCATGATAATTCTACTAAAAATATGATTATCAGCCTATGTTTCTTAAATATCACTCCACAGCTGATACTAGTTTAATGACTCTGATGTTATCAAATTTTAATTGTCTTGTCCTTTCAACTTCAAGACCTATTTATCATATTTCCCATCCTTCTATTTCTCCTCAGTTTGTTGCACTTTTTGTTGTTAGTGTGAAAAAGTTTGATTATTTACAAGAATGGTATATTAATGCTTCTCATCTTATTATTCCAGGATATGGTGGCATACCCCATACAGGAAAGAACATCTGTCTCCTATGCAGTATTGATTTACTTTCTTCTCCTGCAGGAATTCTACATGATGATAAACAAGTTCCTTTGGTTATGTCAGAGAATATTTTATCTTGTGATACAAGTAGCACAGTAGATTTCTCTAATGTTTCTTATATACCTGCTACTTTATTAATTAATCATTTGAATCCTTTTGATTCTGTAAGATTATGGCAATGTATGGACCATGGTATTTCCCAATTTTCTGTTCATATTAGTATATTTGTACATACTACTACTTCACTTCCTTTGTCTAAACCTATTCCTATCTCTTTAGAAAAACCTTTTCATGAAGGTGATCCTATGCAGGTACGTTTAGATATTGCGACACAAGTTGCTTATGATGTTGAATATCGTTTAGTTACTTGGCATCTTCAATTGTCAAGGTGGATGGTTTCTACACAATATTCAAACTGCACTCCCTTTGTGTCTGTACAAGAAAAATCATTCCAATGGTGGTTTCATGAAAGTTTACTGCAAAATGTTTCTCTTCGATCTAATCATAGACCTAGGAGAGATGCACTTGCGACTGGCTTGGGAGCATATGGTAGTATGATTGGCTCTACTGCACAAATAAATTCTGAAATATTAAGATATAAATTAGCAAATCTTGCCTCTCATGCAGCTACAGGCTTAGATACTCAATATGGAATTAACAATAATATTGCTAATCTCCAGCAACATCAAACTTATGTTATGGTGGATATTACTAATATTATTAAAGATAAATTTAATGTTTTAGTAAATGAATTATATAATTTTACACATGAGACAGCCTGGGCTATGTTATGCTCTCACGTACAATCTGATCTATCTACTGACTTAAAGATTCAACTTCAAAGTTTATGGTCTGGAAAGTGGCCAGCTTCTTTAAGTTTAGCTGCATCTAAGACAGTCACTAATGTTGCCATGACACATCTTTTATGGTGGGAAGTAATTTTATCTGACTGCCCCACTGAATTTTGTATGATTCATACATTAATTCCTTGGTCTGGTAAAGATACTATTATTTATCGCTTAGCAACAATTGGTCTTCCTGCTAATGGTTCATTACTGTTTCCAGTATTGTCACATTAATGGGTGTCACATAACATTGATGAATCAAAATGGACACTTGTTGATGTATCATTGTGTCATTCCAATGCAAATTCGTTTATCTGTTCCCTTTCACAATTCCATACAACCAATGAAACATGTTGGGAAAAGTCTTGTATCTTACAAAGTCATTTTAATGTACTTAGACCGGTATTTTATTTAGGATCTGACAGAGTTTGTTTTCATTTATTTAATTCTGATACTATTATATTACAAACACAGGATAATGTATTTGCTAGTTCTCATTTATTACCTGGTACCTGGTGTAATACTATTCCACTTAAATATATTGCATCATCTAATTGGAATTTTACCATGCCCCAAACTCTTAATATTACTTTACATTTAACATGGGACCATGTTATGAATTTTTCTGTTTATAATTTACCTTTGGGTATGAGATCACAAATGAAGAAATGTTTAACTGATTCTACTATAATTTCTTCCTCGTTACAAAATCTAAAATATGTTTCTGTAGATACTAAAATTACAGTTGAACACGAACAAGGAATTTTAAAATCAGCTACTTCTAGTATTTTACAGGATGCAAATATATCTTGGTGGGAATCTGTATTTGGATATAGTAGTACAGCTACTCAATTTTTTAATATTATGTTACACCCTGTTATTGTTTTAACTATTGTTCAAATTTTTATGTTTATTTTTATGTGTGGTTGTGTTTGTTATCAAAAGCATTTAAACAAAAAATTAGTTAGACAACTTACAACCCTGGAACATCTTAATTCACAACAAAAACGTTATGTACCTTTATATTCTGCTTATTCAGTTTCGCTTGATACAACTAGGCTTCCTAATCCAATTTGACTGACATATAGAATAATTTTATTTCAATATTGTATACTTATACTTTCTTTTAATTTTTTTTAGGATACTCCTATCTAGCTCTCTCTTTTCTTGGTGTCTGGATGGAATTCTTTTGATTTGCACTTGGGCTCTTCTGAATTGATCTGCCTGACTACTACTGGACATGCTGAGGCCTTGTGACAAGTTTACCTATGGTTGCTGCAATCGTTACCTGCAACTAACTGTGTCGTCTACTTGTTTCACCCTATGGTTCTTCCTTGGCCTTTTCAGTGGTTATATACACTATTGTTCCTGTTTGTAAGCACTGTGAAGATTACACATGTATTTCTTGATGGAACTGCTCCTACAGACGTTATTGCTTTCAATTCTGCAACAAATGTATCTTACTACTAAGGTAGTTATGAACTGAACTTTCTCTGCAATGACGCTGCTATGGATTTGATTCCTTCAATCAAGACGTGAACATCTTTACTTATGAACTATGTAATTGTTGGAACATTCTTTATAGTAGTGTATGACGTCAAATCCTCTGTCTATTGTTTGAAATATGTCTGGTAGTTTCTTCTGTGTTGGCCCTTAGTGTTTAATCATTGGGTTTGTGTCTGACAAAAAGAAAAGAAAGTGGGGGAATGTGGAGTTATAAAATCATGATTAGAATAAATTATAAAATCATGATTAGAATAAAATATACAAAGAAGAATTACACATTAAATATGTTTTTCATAGATAAAACATTTAGATATAAATTAAGATATACGAAAATTATCAATCCTTGGATTGATGGAGTGTACACCTATATAGCACTCATTCCCTAATTGATAGTGACAAAAATTGGACAAGAACTGTGTCTCCTTGGAGGAGAGTGTGCGTGGGGATGTTTATTAAATATAACCTTTATTGGTATTCTTTTAAAAATATACGGCAACAAACACAATTGACATACAAACTTTATTAAAAACACAGGTTTGGGTCTTAATAGATTATTAGGAGCTTTAAAAAGATATATACAACACTGTCAATATTTGGCGAAGTACCCCACGCCAAATTGACAGGTACAGCCTAGGATTTAGTAAACGGTTAACATTATTAAAAACCAGATATAGATACGGTATCACAAGGATTGCAAATACTGCAAGTAGCTATATATGTGATACATTAAGCTTAGACACATGTGATACATTAAGCCTGGAATTTGCAAGCGGTTAATATTGTTATACATCAACATAGATACAATATCGCAAGTATTGCAAATATTGCAAACAGTTATATAGGCGAAACATTAAGCCCAGATATAATAATGCAAGTACTTAGCGTATTATTTTAAAAAAACAACCAGTATCAAAAGCAAGCATTCAGCAAGCGGTTAGGAATACGAATATTTAAATACACAGAAAAAAACGCCAATATTCAGCAAACTCACACCACAATACCGCTAACAACTCCTAAGGCCTAAGAGGACAACATGCTTTAATTATTCAAGACCACTTAGTAATAGTTAATACATACTAAGCGCATAATTTTCATACCAGAACAGCTACTTTCTTGTAACATTAAAGCATACTCACAAGAATATTATAACTCTTACATCGTAAGATCCTAACGCTAAGATCCAATAGAGCTACTAAATTATTCAAATATGCTACTGTTATAACAAGTATAGTACACACTATCAACTTTAAAAATTCCAAGAAATTTAAAAAATACAATTTCTGTGTAATGATTCAAGCACAATGTTTGTGCATACTTAAGTATTAATAAATATACGATCTAAGATATCAAGCACAATGCTTGTGATTTAAGCACAATGCTTGTGCATACTTAAGTATTGATAAATACACATTCCAAGATATCACAGGGGTTAATACATTAACTTACCGACCAGAATTATTATACTATACACAGCAAGTACTTTCAGTATCTATATAGTTAGGAGGCTACTTAAAACAGCAGTATACAGATATTTCCCACAATATCATACTGAAATAACAAGACAACTACTAGGAAATTAAGCAGTGTCTCACCAAGATACATAAGAAATGCAATTTTACAAGCATTAATAATAAATATTGGTGATAACATGGAATATTTACGCTAATACCTTTAATATCAAAATTTGATTTGAAAGTTGAGTCACAGATCACTCATATAACAACAGAGTAAATATCACAATACCACAGCCTTCTCAAATATAAGCTCAAAGTATAATAAATCACTATATAATCACTGGGATTAACCTGACCTCCAACTCAAGTAATTTCTGAAACACAACACAACCACGCAATGTACTCCGTGAATAACAGATAATAATCTATTAAGACCCAAACCTGTGTTTTTAATAAAGTTTGTATGTCAATTGTGTTTGTTGCCGTATATTTTTAAAAGAATACCAATAAAGGTTATATTTTAATAAACATCCCCACGCACACTCTCCTCCAAGGAGACACAGTTCTTGTCCAATTTTTGTCACTATCAATTAGGGAATGAGTGCTATATAGGTGTACACTCCATCAATCCAAGGATTGATAATTTTCGTTTGACAAAACAAGTACACAGCACCTCAGCCAATTTTTTAGGTAATACTACCAATCTGGTTGGATATTTATACCATATTAACAGAACCAGAAATCACTAGGCTACCCTAAGTTGTAAATTCAAGCAGTGCCATTAGTATCCCCCCTCTTTTTCCTTTGATAAATTAAGATATAGAATATGGAATAAAGAGTTATAAATTAAATTAATTTAGGATTAGTCAGTTTAGTTAGTAATGGGTTAAATAGTGTTTTAAAGACAATATATTTAAAACTTTGACATTTACATTCAGTTGCTGTTGTCAATCAAAACACCTATACTGCTAGCTAAACAAAGTATTATTAACACTCTAATACACTGCGCATGAACAAGTAAATATAGTATTTTCTATATGTCAGCCAAAATTATAAGTCTTTTTAAGGAAGTTTAAATATACAAAGATAGCCTTTTCATTTATGGTATGCTTTGATTTCATTGGCTTAAAATGTGTATATAAGCTTTGCATTTGTATAAGGCTATTGTTATCTTCTGCCTTCAGATCTCGAGGTATGTATTAATCTTTTTTGTGATTAATAAATGATTTATGTCAACTAATATTTGATAAATATGAGTATTAATTTAATCTGTTAGATAACCCAGATTAAATATTTGTCTATAGTTAGGGTTTTGTCTAGTCAAGGCATATAAAGTCATATTAAAATAAAGAATAATTCTTACAAGCATCTCATTTTTATCCTTTTTTTGCGAGAATCATACATATACATCTGTTGCTAAAACACTCATTTAGTGACAGCCCTAAGGCAGAGGTATATACGACAAGATGGACCCGAGATAGCCACCAGAGAAGAGAATCCCTGGTCTCTTGATCCAGATTTAGTAGAGGGGACAAATCTGTGTAATCCCCATTCCACTGACTGAGCATGCATAGTTGCAGCGGTCTGAGATGAGATGTAAGCGTGCAAACGGCACTATGTCCATTGCCGCTACCATTAAGCCGATTACTTCCATGCACTGAGCCACCGAAGGGCGAGGAATGGAATAAAGAACACGGCAGGAATTTAGAAGTTTTGATAACCTGGACTCCGTCAGGTAAATTTTCATTTCTACAGAATCTATCAGAGTCCCTAGGAAGGAAACTCTTGTGAGGGGGATAGAGAACTCTTTTCCTCGTTCACCTTCCACCCATGCAACCTCAGAAATGCCAACACTATGTCCGTATGAGACTTGGCAACTTGGAAGTTTGACGCCTGAATCAGGATGTCGTCTAAATAAGAGGCCACTGCTATGCCCCGTGGCCTTAGGACCGCCAGAAGCGACACCAGATTCTTCGTAAAAATTCTTGGGGCTGTAGCTAACCCAAAGGGAAGAGCTACAAACTGGTAATGCCTGTCTAGGAAGGCAAACCTGAGAAACCGATGATGATCTTTGTGTATCGGAATGTGAAGATAAGCATCCTTTAAATCCACTGTAGTCATGTATTGACCCTCCTGGATCATAGGTAGGATGGTACGAATAGTCTCCATCTTGAATGATGGAACTCTGAGGAATTTGTTTAAGATCTTTAGATCCAAAATTGGTCTGAAGGTTCCCTCTTTTTTGGGAACAACAAACAGATTTGAGTAAAATCCATGTCCCTGTTCCTCCTTTGGAACTGGATGGATCACTCCCATAACTAGGAGGTCTTGTACACAGTGTAAGAATGCCTCTCTCTTTATCTGGTTTGCAGATAATTGAGAAAGGTGAAATCTCCCATTTGGGGGGGAAGCCTTGAAGTCCAGAAGATATCCCTGGGATATAATGGGCCTGGGCGAAGAGCGAAAGTCTGCCCCCTACTAGATTTGTTACCGCATAGGGGGCCGTTCCTTCATGCTATCTTAGAGGCAGCAGCAGGCTTTTTGGCCTGCTTACCTTTGTTCCAGGCCTGGTTAGGTCTCCAGACCGTCTTGGACTGAGCAAAAGTTCCCTCTTTGCATTAGAGGAAGTTGATGCCGCACTTGCCTTCAAGTTTCGAAAGGCACGAAAATTAGACTGTTTGGCCCTTGATTTGGACCTATCCTTAGGAAGGGCATGACCTTTTCCTCCAGTGATATCAGCAATAATCTCCTTCAAACCAGGCCCGAATAGGGTCTGCCCCTTGAAGGGAATGTTAAGCAGCTTAGACTTTGAAGTAATGTCAGCTGACCATGATTTAAGCCATAGCGCTCTGCGCGCCTGGATAGCAAAACCAGAATTCTTAGCTGTTAGTTTAGTCAAATGAACAATGGCATCAGAAACAAAAGAATTGGCTAGCTTAAGTGCTCTAAGCTTGTCAAGTATGTCATCCAATGGAGTCACTACCTGTAAAGCCTCTTCCAGAGACTCAAACCAGAACACCGCAGCAGCAGTGACAGGAGCAATGCATGCAAGGGGCTGTAGGATAAAACCTTGTTGAATAAACATTTTCTTAAGGTAACCCTCTAACTTTTTATCCATTGGATCTAAGAAAGCACAACTGTCCTCGACAGGGATAGTAGTACACTTTGCTAGAGTAGAAACTGCTCCCTCCACCTTAGGAACTGTCTGCCATAAGTCCCGTGTGGTGGCGTCTATTGGAAACATTCTTCTAAAAATGGGAGGGGGAGAGAACGGCACAACTGGTCTATCCCATTCCTTAGTAATAATTTCTGTAAACCTTTTAGGTATTGGAAAAACATCAGTGCACACCGGCACTGCATAGTATTTATCCAGTCTACACAATTTCTCTGGCACTGCAATTGTATCACAGTCATTCAGAGCAGCTAAAACCTCCCTGAGTAACACGCGGAGGTGTTCAAGCTTAAATTTAAATGTAGAGATATCAGAATCAGGTTGCATCATCTTCCCTGAGTCAGAAACATCACCCACAGAAAGAAGCTCTCCTTCTTCAGCTTCTGCATATTGTGAGGCAGTATCAGACATAGCTCTTAAAGCGTCAGTATGCTCTGTATTTCGTCTAACTCCAGAGCTATCACACTTTCCTCTAAATACAGGTAGTCTGGCTAATACCGCTGACAGTGTATTATCCATGACTGCCGCCATGTCTTGTAAAGTAAACGCTATGGGCGCCCTAGATGTACTTGGCACCATTTGAGCGGGAGTCCCTTGAGCGGGAGTCAAAGGGTCTGACACGTGGGGCGAGTTAGTCGGCATAACTTCCCCCTCGTCAGATTCCTCTGGTGATAAATTTTTTAAAGACAAAATATGATCTTTATTGCTTAAAATGAAATCAGTACATTTGGTACACATTCTAAGAGAGGGTTCCACAATGGCTTTTAAACATAATGAACAAGGAGTTTCCTCTATGTCAGACATGTTTGTACAGACTAGCAATGAGACTAGCAAGCTTGGAAAACACTTTAAATCAAGTTAACAAGCAAATATAAGAAACGGTACTGTGCCTTTAAGAGAAACAAATTTTGTCAGAATTTGAAAAACAGTGAAAAAAGGCAGTAAATCAAACAAAATTTTTACAGTGTGTATAATAAGCTAACAGAGCATTGCACCCACTTGCAAATGGATGATTAACCCCTTAGTTCAAAAAACGGATCAAAAAAACGATAGACATTTTTTAACAGTCACACCAAACTGCCACAGCCTTGCTGTGGGCCTACCTTCCCCAACAAACGATTTTGGAAAGCCTAAGAGCCCTTTAGAGATGTCCTATAGAATTCAGGGGACTCCTGGAGGAAGCTGGATGTCTCAGTCTGTAAAAGTTACTGCGCAAAAAACGCTAAATTAGGCCCCTCCCACTCATAGTAACACAGTGGAAAGCCTCAGGAAACTGTTTCTAGGCAAATTTAAGCCAGCCATGTGGAAAAAACTAGGCCCCAATAAAGTTTTATCACCAAAGTATATATAAAAAGTTTAAACATGCCAGCAAACGTTATATATTGTAAATATAAAAGAGTATTACCTCAGAAAGTAAGCATGATACCAGTCGCTATTAAATCACTGTATTCAGGCTTACCTTACATAAATTTGGTAACAGCAGCATTTTCTAGCATTCACATCTTCTAGAAAAAATCTTAACTGCACATACCTCATAGCAGGATAACCTGCACGCCATTCCCCCGCTGAAGTTACCTCTCTCTTCAGTCATGTGTGAGAACAGCAATGGATCTTAGTTACAACCTGCTAATATCATAGAAATCACAGGCAGATTCTTCTATTTTACTGCCTGGGACAAAATAGTACAACTCCGGTACCATTTAAAAATAACAAACTTTTGATTGAAGCAAGATAACAGCTACATTTCACCACTTTCCTCTTACTACCTCTATGCTTGTTGAGAGTTGCAAGAGAATGACTGGATATGGCAGTTAGGGGAGGAGCTATATAGCAGCTCTGCTGTGGGTGATCCTCTTGCAACTTCCTGTTGGGAAGGAGAATATCCCACAAGTAATGGATGATCCGTGGACTGGATACACCTTACAAGAGAAATGTGGCTCCCTAAAAAGTAAATACAAATTAAAAATAAAACTAATTGAAGGGGACATAAAAGTAAAAATTCCATTTTGAGAGAAGTTTTGTTCTCTTGGTATACCTTTATTTAAAAGTATACCTAGGAAGACTTAGGTACAGCAAAGCACCGTTGGGAGATAGCTGGTGATTGGTGGCTGCACACATATGCTTCTTGTTATTGGCTCGCAGGATATATTCAGCTAACTCCCAACAGTGCATAGCTGCTGATTTTAAATATGTTTAACCCCTTTAAAAGAGTGGAATACAGTTAAATGCAAGCAATAATCTATGCTAACACATTACAGCACTTTTTGTAGCTTTAAAAATCTGGCCTATGAGGGAGCACATGAAGATGGGGGTTAAAGAAAAGTTATTTGCTTATCTAAGCCTGTGTAATAGACTTTTTTATGGGGGGGAGGTTGATTAATCAGCTGCTATTTTTGTGTTTTAAAGGGGCAGAAAATCAAACATTTTTCTTTCTTGATTCAGACAGAGAATTCCATTTTAAACAGAGATGTGTGTCAACACCTGCCTTAAATATGTCGCTACAAACCTACCAGCAGCAGTTAAAGGGAAAATGTACTATAAAATTGTTTTCTATTTAATGTGCTTCCAAAAACTTGTTACATCAGCAGCAGAGTATAAAATGTACACAAAATTGCTTCTTTAGCTTTATTTTTGTGCATGTAATAGCTGTTTTTATTCTTTGTAAGCACAACCCATTAAAAGGGTAGAGCTTGCAGGGAAATTAGACCTGCTTATCACTTTCTATACACACAAATGATATCTTATAGGGCTGCAACTAACTTATTTTCATAATCTATTAATCGGCCAATTATTTTTTTCTTCGAACTGATTCAAAAAACAAAAACAACAATTTTTTTCCTATATTTAAAATAAAATCCAAGCTATTTTGCCTGCAGCAGGGAAGAGGCGCTCAGATGGTGTTGAGGTGCTTGAGATGCAGAAGTAGGGCTTTGCCAAGGTGGGATATTTATCTTTGTTAACTCTCCACCAATGCAAGTGGCCTCTTAAAGTAGCCCTGGACTTCATTCTAACATAAAAATATCTAGTCTGCTCTTAAAATCACACATATATATATATATATATATATATATATACACACACACATATATACTTAGGAGGTTGAATTTGGTACATAATACAATTAATAAAAAATATATATTAAAAAAAAATAAATAATGCTAACCTGATAAATTTCTTTCTTTCCGGACATGGAGTCCACAACGGCATTCCAATTACTAGTGGGATATTTAGGCAAAGAGCACCCCAGCAAAGCTGTTAATTGTAACTTCCCTTACCCATAATCCCCAGTCATTCAGTCGAAGGAAAATGGAAAAAGAAGAAACACAAGGGTGAAAAGGTGCCTGAGGTTTACTCAAAAAAAAGGCCAAAATTATAATAAAGAGGGCGGGGACGTGGACTTTCCATGTCCGGAAAGAGAAATTTATCAGGTAAGCATAAATTTTGTTTTCTTTCCTATGACATGGAAAGTCCACGACTTCATCCCAATTACTAGTGGGAACCAATACCCAAGCTAGAGTACATGTAATGAACAGGGAGGTAGAACAAGGCAGGAGGACCTAAACAGAAGGCACCACCGCTTGAAGAACCTCACCCCCAAAAGGAGGCCTCAGCATAGGCGAAAGTATCAAATTTGTAGAATTTGGAAAAAGTATGCAAAGAGGACCATGTTGCCTCCTTGCAAAACTGTTCCACAGAAGCCTCATTCTTAAAAGCCCAGGTAGAAGATCTTAACAAGGAAAACAAGGAAACAGGGCCAAAGAAGTTAAAAATCCTTAGTATTTATTTTATTTTATTTATAAAATATTTTACCAGAAAGGATACATTGAGATTTCTCTCGTTTTCAAGTATGCCCTGGGATCACAAAACATTGCAATTGATACAATAGGGTACAATAAAATACAAAAACAATAATAATACACAATATATGCAAAAATTTAACATAGAACAGGTAGGAAATATATAATCAACCATGACAGGTGCATTGTGTTTTGAGATATGTAGAGAGGGATCTCTTAAAGGATATTAGGCTTGGGGAAGGTTTGAAAGTGTTCAGGAGGTCATTCCATAACGGTGGCGCTCTGTAGGAAAAGGAGGATTGAGCTGCTTTCTTTTTGTATTGAGGCAAGCTAAATAATGTGCTGGTACTGGATCGGAGGTTATAGGAGGTGGGAATAGCCGGGGAGAGCATTCTGCTCAGGTAGGGTGGGAGCTTCCCAGAAAGGCTCTTAAAAACCAGGCAGGAAAGATGGAGAGTGCGTCTGAATTCCAGCGTCAGCCAGTTTAGTTCTTTTAGAATGTCATAATGGTGGGTCCTGTAATTACATTGTAGCACAAAGCGGCAGAATGAGTTGTACAATTTATTAAGTTTATTAAGGTGAGTTTGCGGAGCAGGTGCGTATACTACGTCCCCATGATCCATGATAGGCATCAGCATTTGCTGTACAATCTTTTCTTTTACTGCAATTGGTTTAAACACAGGCCTGATTCTAATCAAAGCCTGACAAAAGGATTGAACATCTGGGACATCTGCCAGACGCTTGTGTAACAAAATAGATAAGGCAGAGATCTGACCCTTTAGGGAACTCGCTGCTAAACAATTCTCCAATCCTTCTTGGAGAAAAGACAAAATCCTGGGAATCCTAACTCTACTCCATGAGTAGCCCTTGGATTCACACCAATAAACATATTTGCGCCATATCTTATGGTAAATCTTCCTAGTTACAGGTTTACGTATCTATGACCGAATCAGAGAAACCCCCGCTTGGATAGGATTAAGTGTTCAATCTCCAAGCAGTCAGCTTCAGAGAAACTAGATTCGGGTGAAGGAAGGGTCCCTGAATGAGAAGGTCCTTCCTCAATGGAAGTTTCCAAGGTGGCAGGGATGACATGTCCACCAGATCGGCATACCAAATCCTGCGAGGCTACGCAGGAGCGATGAGGATCACAGATGCCTTCTCCTGTTTGATTCGAGCAATAACCCGGGGAAGAAGAGCAAACGGGGGGGGGGGGGGGGGGGGAGAATAGATATGCTAGGCTAAAGGACCAAGGAACTGCCACGGCATCTATCAGTTCTGCCTGGGGGTCCCTGTACCTGGCCCCGTATCTCGGGAGCTTGGCATTCTGACGAGATGCCATGAGATCCAACTCCGGCCAACCCCATTTGAGAATCAGGTTGCAGAATATTTCCAGATGGAGTTCCCACTCTCCCGGATGAAAGGTCTGCCTGCTCAGAAAATCCGCCTCCCAGTTGTCCACCCCTGGGATGTGGATCGCTGACAGATGGCAAGAATGGGCCTCCGCCCACTGGATTATCTTGGCTACTTCGGTCATCGCTAAGGAACTCCTTGTTCCTCCCTGATGATTGATGTAAGCCACTGTCGTTATGTTGTCTGACTGGAATCTGATGAATTGGGCCGAAGCCAACTGAGACCAGGCCCAAAGAGCATTGAAGATCGCCTTCAGCTCTAGGATGTGGATAGGAAGGAGAGACTCTGAGTCCATACTCCCTGAGCCTTTAAACAGCCCCAGACTGCTCCCCATCCTAAAAGGCCATGAAGGTCACCCATGAAGGTCTGCGAAAGCATGTCCCCTGGGATAGATGATCCAGAGAAAACCACCATTGAGTCTGGAATTCCCTGAAGGCTCAGGGTGTGAGCCCCTACTACCAATATATATTCTGGAATTGAGAGCCATATTCAACGCGCTTCAAGCGTGGCCTCAGCTGGCTTTGGCCAAATTAATAAGATTCCAGTTGGGCAATATCACGACTGTAGCATATATATATAAAGCATCAAGGGGGAACAAAGAGTTCTCTAGCGATGATAGAGGTTTCCAAGATAATTCGATGGGCAGAGACTCACTCTTGCCATCTTTCAGCAATATATATCCCAGGAGTGGAGAACTGGGAAGCGGATTTTCTAAGTCGTCAGACTATTCATCCGGGGGAGTGAGAGCTCCATCCGGAGGTGTTTGCAGCATTGATCCATCAATGGGGCACACCGGATTTGGATCTGATGGCATCTTGTCAGAATGCCAAACTTCCTTGTTACGGATCCAGAACAAGGGATCCTCAAGCAGTACTGATAGATGCTCTAGCAGTACCTTGGTCGTTCAACCTGGCTTATGTGTTTCCTCCTTTTCCTCTCCTACCTCGTCTGATTGCAAGAATCAAACAGGAGAGGGCTTCGGTAATCTTGATAGCGCCTGCGTGGCCAAGCAGGACTTGGTATGCAGATCTGGTGAAAATGTCATCTCTGCCACCGTGGAAATTGCCACTGAGACAGGACCTTCTCATTCAAGGTCTGTTCCAACATCCAAATCTAATTTCTCTGCAACTGACTGCATGGAGATTGAACGCTTGATTTTATCTAAGCGGGGATTCTCTGAGTCGGTCATTGATACCTTGATTCAGGCTCATAAGCCTGTCACTAGGAAAATTTACCATAAGATATGGCGTAAATATCTTTATTGGTGCGAATCCAAGGGCTACTCATGGAGTAGGATCAGGATTCCTAGGATTTTGTCCTTTCTCCAAGAAGGATTAGAGAAGGGATTATCAGCTAGTTCCTTAAAGGGACATATTTCTGCTTTGTCAATCTTGCTACACAAGCATCTGGCAGATGTCCCAGACGTTCAGCCGTTCTGTCAGGCTTTAGTTAGAATCAAGCCTGTGTTTAAACCTTTTGCTCCACCATGGAGTTTGAATTTAGTTCTAAATGTTCTTCAAGGGGTTCCGTTTGAACCCATGCATTCCATAGATATTAAAACTTCTATCTTGGAAAGTTCTGTTTTTAGTTGCTCTCTTCTGCTCGAAGAGTTTGAGCTTTCTGCGTTAAAATGCGACTCGCCTTATCTTGTATTCCATTCTGATAAGGTGGTTTTGCGTACTAAACCTGGATTCCTTCCTAAGGTTGTTTCAAATAAGAATATTAATCAGGAAATTGTTGTTCCTTCTCTATGTCCTAGTCCTTCTTTTAAGAAGGAGCGTCTGTTGCATAACTTGGACGTGGTTCGTGCCTTGAAGTTTTTACTTACAAGCGACCAAGGATTTCCGTCAAACATCTTCTCTATTTGTTGTCTATTCTGGAAAGCGTAGGGGTCAAAAAACAAAATGTATGCTTACCTGATAAATTCCTTTCTCCTGTAGTGTAGTCAGTCCACGGGTCATCCATTACTTATGGGATTATAACTCCTCCCTAACAGGAAGTGCAAGAAGATCACTCAAGCAGAGCTGATATAGAGCTCCTCCCCTCTACGTCATACCCAGTCATTCGACCGAAACCAAACGAGAAAGGAGAAACTATAGGGTGCAGTGGTGACTGGAGTTTAATTTAAAATTTAGACCTGCCATAAAAAACAGGGCGGGCCGTGGACTGACTACACTACAGGAGAAAGGAATTTATCAGGTAAGCATAAATTTTGTTTTCTCCTGTTAAGTGTAGTCAGTCCACGGGTCATCCATTACTTATGGGATACCAATACCAAAGCTAAAAGTACACGGATGACGGGAGGGACAGGCAGGATCTTTACACGGAAGGAACCACTGCCTGAAGAACCTTTCTCCCAAAAACAGCCTCCGAAGAAGCAAAAGTGTCAAATTTGTAAAATTTGGAAAAAGTGTGAAGTGAAGACCAAGTTGCAGCCTTGCAAATCTGTTCAACAGAGGCCTCATTCTTAAAGGCCCAAGTGGAAGCCACAGCTCTAGTAGAATGAGCTGTAATTCTTTCAGGAGGCTGCTGTCCAGCAGTCTCATAGGCTAAACGTATTATGCTACGAAGCCAGAAAGAGAGAGAGGTAGCAGAAGCTTTTTGACCTCTCCTCTGTCCAGAATAAACGACAAACAGGGAAGAAGTTTGGCGAAAATCTTTAGTTGCCTGTAAATAAAATTTCAGGGCACGGACTACGTCCAGATTGTGCAGAAGTCGTTCCTTCTTTGAAGAAGGGTTAGGGCACAATGATGGAACAACAATCTCTTGATTGATATTCCTGTTAGTGACTACCTTAGGTAAGAACCCAGGTTTAGTACGCAGAACTACCTTGTCTGAATGAAAAATCAGATAAGGAGAATCACAATGTAAGGCCGATAACTCAGAGACTCTTCGAGCCGAGGAAATAGCCATTAAAAACAGAACTTTCCAAGATAACAGCTTGATATCAATGGAATGAAGGGGTTCAAACGGAACACCCTGTAAAACGTTAAGAACTAAGTTTAAGCTCCACGGCGGAGCAACAGTCTTAAACACAGGCTTAATCCTGGCCAAAGCCTGACAAAAAGCCTGAACGTCTGGAACTTCTGACAGACGTTTGTGTAAAAGGATGGACAGAGCCGAGATCTGTCCCTTTAAAGAACTAGCAGATAAACCCTTTTCTAAACCCTCTTGTAGAAAAGACAATATCCTAGGAATCCTAACCTTACTCCATGAGTAACTCTTGGATTCGCACCAATGCAAATATTTACGCCATATTTTATGGTAAATTTTCCTGGTAACAGGTTTCCTCGCCTGTATTAAGGTATCAATTACTGACTCCGAAAATCCACGCTTTGATAAAATCAAGCGTTCAATCTCCATGCAGTCAGCCTCAGAGAAATTAGATTTTGATGTTTGAAAGGACCCTGAATCAGAAGGTCCTGTCTCAGAGGCAGAGACCAAGGTGGACAGGATGACATATCCACTAGATCTGCATACCAGGTCCTGCGTGGCCACGCAGGCGCTATTAGAATCACCGATGCTCTCTCCTGTTTGATCCTGGCAATCAATCGAGGAAGCATCGGGAAGGGTGGAAACACATAAGCCATGTTGAAGGCCCAAGGTGCTGTCAGAGCATCTATCAGAACCGCTCCCGGGTCCCTGGACCTGGACCCGTAACAAGGAAGCTTGGCGTTCTGGCGAGACGCCATGAGATCCAGATCTGGTTTGCCCCAACGCCGAAGTATTTGGGCAAAGACCTCCGGATGAAGTTCCCACTCCCCCGGATGAAAAGTCTGGCGACTTAGAAAATCCGCCTCCCAGTTCTCCACGCCTGGGATGTGGATCGCTGATAGGTGGCAAGAGTGAGACTCTGCCCAGTGAATTATCTTTGAGACTTCCATCATCGCTAGGGAACTCCTTGTCCCTCCCTGATGGTTGATGTAAGCCACAGTCGTGATGTTGTCCTGATGAACCTCAGAGTTGCTAACTGAGGCCAAGCCAGAAGGGCATTGAAAACTGCTCTTAATTCCAGAATGTTTATGGGAAGGAGACTCTCCTCCTGAGTCCATGATCCCTGAGTCTTCAGGGAATTCCAGACAGCGCCCCAACCTAGCAGGCTGGCGTCTGTTGTTACAATCGTCCAATCTGGTCTGCTGAAGGGCATCCCCTTGGACAGATGTGGCCGAGAGAGCCACCATAGAAGAGAATTTCTGGTCTCTTGATCCAGATTCAGCATAGGGGACAAATCTGAGTAATCCCGATTCCACTGACTTAGCATGCACAATTGCAGTGGTCTGAGATGCAGGCGTGCAAAGGGTACTATGTCCATTGCCGCTACCATTAAGCCGATTACCTCCATGCATTGAGCCACTGACGGGTGTGGAATGGAATGAAGGACACGGCAAGCATTTAGGAGTTTTGTTAACCTGTCCTCTGTCAGGTAAATTTTCATTTCTACAGAATCTATAAGAGTCCCTAAGAAGGGAACTCTTCTGAGTGGCAATAGAGAATTCTTTTCTTCGTTCACCTTCCACCCATGTGACCTTAGAAATGCCAGGACTAACTCTGTATGAGACTTGGCAGCTTGGAAACTTGACGCTTGTATCAGAATGTCGTCTAGGTACGGAGCTACCGATATTCCTCGCGGTCTTAGTACCGCCAGAAGAGAACCCAGAACCTTTGTAAAGATTCTTGGAGCAGTAGCTAACCCGAAGGGAAGAGCTACAAACTGGTAATGCCTGTCTAGGAAGGCAAACCTTAGGTACCGGTAATGATCTTTGTGAATCGGTATGTGAAGGTAGGCATCCTTTAAATCCACTGTGGTCATGTACTGACCCTTTTGGATCATGGGTAAGATTGTCCGAATAGTTTCCATTTTGAACGATGGAACTCTTAGGAATTTGTTTAGGATCTTTAAATCCAAGATTGGTCTGAAGGTTCCTTCTTTCTTGGGAACCACAAACAGATTTGAGTAAAACCCTTGTCCGTGTTCCGACCGCGGAACCGGGTGGATCACTCCCATTAGTAAAAGATCTTGTACACAGCGTAGAAACGCCTCTTTCTTTATCTGGTTTGCTGACAACCTTGAAAGATGAAATCTCCCTTTTGGAGGAGAAGCTTTGAAGTCCAGAAGATATCCCTGAGATATGATCTCTAACGCCCAGGGATCCTGGACATCTCTTGCCCAAGCCTGGGCGAAGAGAGAAAGTCTGCCCCCCACTAGATCCGTTTCCGGATTGGGGGCCCTCACTTCATGCTGTCTTAGGGGCAGCAGCAGGTTTTCTGGCCTGCTTGCCCTTGTTCCAGGTCTGGTTAGGTTTCCAGCCCTGTCTGTAGCGAGCAACAGTTCCTTCCTGTTTCGGAGCGGAGGAAGTTGATGCTGCTCCTGCCTTGAAGTTACGAAAGGCACGAAAATTAGTAGACTGTCTAGCCCTTGGTTTGGCTCTGTCTTGAGGCAGGGCATGGCCCTTACCTCCAGTAATGTCAGCGATAATTTCTTTCAAACCGGGCCCGAATAATGTCTGCCCTTTGAAAACAGAATTTATGCTTACCTGATAAATTACTTTCTCCAACGGTGTGTCCGGTCCACGGCGTCATCCTTACTTGTGGGATATTCTCTTCCCCAACAGGAAATGGCAAAGAGTCCCAGCAAAGCTGGTCACATGATCCCTCCTAGGCTCCGCCCACCCCAGTCATTCGACCGACGGACAGGAGGAAATATATATAGGAGAAACCATATGGTACCGTGGTGACTGTAGTTAGAGAAAATAATTCATCAGACCTGATTAAAAAACCAGGGCGGGCCGTGGACCGGACACACCGTTGGAGAAAGTAATTTATCAGGTAAGCATAAATTCTGTTTTCTCCAACATTGGTGTGTCCGGTCCACTGCGTCATCCTTGCTTGTGGGAACCAATACCAAAGCTTTAGGACACGGATGAAGGGAGGGAGCAAATCAGGTTACCTAAACGGAAGGCACCAAAGCTTGCAAAACCTTTCTCCCAAAAATAGCCTCCGAAGAAGCAAAAGTATCAAATTTGTAAAATTTGGCAAAAGTGTGCAGTGAAGACCAAGTCGCTGCCTTACATATCTGGTCAACAGAAGCCTCGTTCTTGAAGGCCCATGTGGAAGCCACAGCCCTAGTGGAGTGAGCTGTGATTCTTTCAGGAGGCTGCCGTCCGGCAGTCTCATAAGCCAATCGGCTAATGCTTTTAAGCCAAAAGGAAAGAGAGGTAGAAGTCGCTTTTTGACCTCTCCTTTTACCAGAATAAACAACAAACAAAGAAGATGTTTGTCTGAAATCTTTAGTAGCCTCTAAATAGAACTTTAGAGCACGGACAACGTCCAAATTGTGTAACAAACGTTCCTTCTTTGAAACTGGATTCGGACACAAAGAAGGTACAACTATCTCCTGGTTAATATTTTTGTTAGAAACAACTTTAGGAAGGAAACCATGCTTAGTACGCAAAACCACCTTATCTGCATGGAACACCAGATAAGGAGGAGAACACTGCAGAGCAGATAACTCTGAAACTCTTCTAGCAGAAGAAATTGCAACCAAAAACAAAACTTTCCAAGATAGTAACTTAATATCTATGGAATGTAAAGGTTCAAACGGAACCCCTTGAAGAACTGAAAGAACTAGATTTAGACTCCAGGGAGGAGTCAAAAGTCTGTAAACAGGCTTGATCCTAACCAAAGCCTGAACAAATGCTTGAACATCTGGCACAGCTGCCAGTCTTTTGTGTAGTAAGACAGATAAAGCAGAGATCTGTCCCTTTAGAGAACTTGCAGATAATCCTTTCTCCAAACCTTCTTGTAGAAAGGAGAGAATCTTAGGAATTTTTATCTTATTCCATGGGAATCCCTTGGATTCACACCAACAGATATATTTTTTCCATATTTTATGGTAAATCTTTCTAGTTACAGGTTTTCTAGCCTGAACCAGAGTATCTATCACAGAATCTGAAAACCCACGCTTTGATAGAATCAAGCGTTCAATCTCCAAGCCGTCAGTTGGAGGGAAACCAGATTTGGATGTTCGAATGGACCCTGAACAAGGAGGTCCTGTCTCAAAAGTAGCTTCCATGGTGGAGCCGATGACATATTCACCAGGTCTGCATACCAAGTCCTGCGTGGCCACGCAGGAGCTATCAAGATCACCGAAGCCCTCTCCTGATTGATCCTGGCTACCAGCCTGGGAATGAGAGGAAACGGTGGGAATACGTAAGCTAGGTTGAAAGTCCAAGGTGCTACTAGTGCATCTACTAGAGTCGCCTTGGGATCCCTGGATCTGGACCCGTAGCAAGGAACCTTGAAGTTCTGACGAGACGCCATCAGATCCATGTCTGGAATGCCCCATAATTGAGTTATTTGGGCAAAGATTTCCGGATGGAGTTCCCACTACCCCGGATGAAATGTCTGACGACTCAGAAAATCCGCTTCCCAATTTTCCACTCCTGGGATGTGGATCGCCGACAAGTGGCAGGAGTGATCCTCCGCCCATTGAATTATTTTGGTCACTTCTTTCATCGCCAGGGAACTCTTTGTTCCCCCCTGATGATTGATATATGCAACAGTCGTCATGTTGTCTGATTGGAACCTTATGAATTTGGCCTTTGCTAGTTGAGGCCAAGCTCTGAGAGCATTGAATATCGCTCTCAGTTCCAGAATGTTTATCGGGAGAAGAGACTCTTCCCGAGACCATAGACCCTGAGCTTTCAGGGATTCCCAGACCGCACCCCAGCCCACTAGACTGGCGTCGGTCGTGACAATGACCCACTCTGGCCTGCGGAAGCTCATTCCCTGGGACAGATGGTCCAGGGTCAGCCACCAACGGAGTGAATCTCTGGTCTTTTGATCTACTTGAATCATTGGAGACAAGTCTGTATAATCCCCATTCCACTGTTTGAGCATGCACAGTTGTAATGGTCTTAGATGAATTTGTGCAAAAAGAACTATGTCCATTGTTGCAACCATCAATCCTACTACTTCCATGACCTGCGCTATGGAAGGACGAGGAACAGAATGAAGCACTTGACAAGAGCTTAGAAGTTTTGATTTTCTGACCTCTGTCAGAAAAATCCTCATTTCTAAGGAATCTATTATTGTTCCCAAGAAGGGAACTCTTGTTGACGGGGACAGAGAACTCTTTTCTTTGTTCACCTTCCATCCGTGAGATGTGAGAAAGGCTAGAACGATGTCCGTATGAGCCTTTGCTTTTGACAGGAACGACGCTTGTATTAGAATGTCGTCCAAGTAAGGTACTACTGCAATGCCCCTTGGTCTTAGAACCGCTAGAAGGGACCCTAGCACCTTTGTGAAAATCCTTGGAGCAGTGGCTAATCCGAATGGGAGAGCCACAAACTGGTAATGTTTGTCCAGAAAAGCGAACCTTAGGAACTGATGATGTTCTTTGTGGATAGGAATATGTAGGTACGCATCCTTTAGATCCACGGTAGTCATAAATTGACTTTCCTGGATGGTGGGTAGAATCGTTCGAATAGTTTCCATTTTGAACGATGGTACCCTGAGAAATTTGTTTAGGATCTTCAAATCCAAAATTGGTCTGAACGTTCCGTCTTTTTTGGGAACTACGAACAGATTGGAATAAAATCCCATTCCTTGTTCCTTTATTGGAACTGGGTGTATCACTCCCATCTTTAACAGGTCTTCTACACAATGTAAGAATGCCTGTCTCTTTATTTGGTTTGAGGATAAGTGAGACTTGTGGAACCTTCCCCTTGGGGGTAGTTCCTTGAATTCCAGGAGATAACCTTGAGAAACTATTTCTAGCGCCCAAGGATCCTGAACATCTCTTGCCCAAGCCTGAGCAAAGAGAGAGAGTCTGCCCCCCACCAGATCCGGTCCCGGATCGGGGGCTACTCCTTCATGCTGTTTTGTTAGCAGTGGCAGGCTTCTTGGCCTGCTTACCCTTGTTCCAGCCTTGCATTGGTTTCCAGGCTGGTTTGGGTTGTGAGGCATTACCCTCTTGCTTAGAGGATGCAGAATTAGAGACTGGTCCATTTCTGCGAAAAGGACGAAAATTAGGCTTATTTTTAGCCTTAAAAGACCTATCCTGTGGAAGGGCGTGGCCCTTTCCCCCAGTGATGTCTGAAATAATCTCTTTCAAATCAGGCCCAAATAAAGTTTTACCTTTGAAAGGGATGTTAAGCAATTTTGTCTTGGATGACACATCCGCTGACCAAGACTTTAGCCAAAGCGCTCTGCGCGCCACGATAGCAAACCCTGAATTTTTCGCCGCTAATCTTGCTAATTGCAAAGCGGCATCTAAAATAAAAGAGTTAGCCAATTTAAGTGCGTGAACTCTGTCCAAAACCTCCTCATACGGAGTTTCTCTACTGAGCGACTTTTCTAGTTCCTCGAACCAGAACCACGCTGCTGTAGTGACAGGAACAATGCATGAAATTGGTTGTAGAAGGTAGCCTTGCTGTACAAAAATCTTTTTAAGCAAACCTTCCAATTTTTTATCCATATGATCTTTGAAAACACAACTATCTTCAATAGGAATAGTAGTGCGTTTGTTTAGAGTAGAAACTGCCCCCTCGACCTTGGGGACTGTCTGCCATAAGTCCTTTCTGGGGTCGACCATAGGAAATAATTTCTTAAATATAGGGGGAGGAACAAAAGGTATGCCGGGTTTTTCCCACTCCTTATTTACTATGTCCGCCACCCGCTTGGGTATAGGAAAAGCGTCGGGGGGCACCGGAACCTCTAGGAACCTGTCCATCTTGCATAATTTCTCTGGAATGACCAAATTGTCACAATCATCCAGAGTAGATAACATCTCCTTAAGCAGTGTGCGGAGGTGTACTAAATTAAATTTAAATGTCACAACATCAGGTTCAGCTTGATGAGAAATTTTTCCTGAATCTGAAATTTCTCCATCAGACAAAACCTCCCTCATGGCCCCTTCAGATTGGTGTGAGGGTATGACAGAACAATTATCATCAGCGTCCTCTTGCTCTTCAGTGTTTAAAACAGAGCAATCACGCTTTCTCTGATAAGTAGGCATTTTGGATAAAAGATTTGCTATGGAGTTATCCATTACAGCCGTTAATTGTTGCATGGTAATAAGTATTGGCGCACTAGATGTACTAGGGGCCTCCTGCATGGGCAAAACTGGTGTAGACACAGTAGGAGATGATGTAGTATCATGTTTACTCCCCTCATTTGAGGAATCATCTTGGGCAATATCATTATCTGTGGCAGTACTGTCCTTACTTTGTTTGGACGCTATGGCACAATTATCACATAAATTTAAATGGGGAGACACATTGGCTTTCATACATATAGAACATAGCTTATCTGAAGGTACAGACATGTTAAACAGGCTTAAACTAGTCAACAAAACGTTTTAAAATAAAACCGTTACTGTCACTTTAAATTTCAAACAGAAAACACTTTATTACTGAATATGTGAAAAAGTATGAAGGAATTGTTCAAAAATTACCAACATTTCACCACAGTGTCTTAAAGCCTTAAAAGTATTGCACACCAAATTTCAGAGCTTTAACCCTTAAAATAACGGAACCGGAGCCGTTTTTCAATTTAACCCCTATACAGTCCCAGCTATAGTCTTTGCTAAGACCCAACCAAGCCCTGAGGGGAATACGATACCAAATGACGCCTTCTAAAAGCTTTTTCAGAGATTCTTAGATCCTCACACATGCATCTGCATGCCCTGCTCTTAAAAAACAACTGCGCATTAATGGCGCGAAAATGAGGCTCAGTCTGTAACTAGAAAGGCCCCCTGACTGAAAAAGGTGTCCAATACAGTGCCTGCCGTTTTATAAGCGTTCCCCAAGATTATAAATGTCAAATGTTAGCCTAAATCTGAATAATATGCACAAATAAAGCAATCGATTTAGCCCATAAAAATGTCTACCAGTTTTTTAGCCCATAATAAGCCCTTTATTCTGTTTGTTTGACTAAGAAAATAGCTTACCGGTCCCCATGAGGGGAAATGACAGCCTTCCAGCATTACACAGTCTTGTTAGAAATATGGCTAGTCATACCTTAAGCAGAAAAGTCTGCTAACTGTTTCCCCCAACTGAAGTTACTTCATCTCAACAGTCCTATGTGGAAACAGCAATCGATTTTAGTTACTGTCTGCTAAAATCATCTTCCTCTTACAAACAGAAAACTTCATCCTTTTCTGTTTCAGAGTAAATAGTACATACCAGCACTATTTTAAAATAATAAACACTTGATAGAAGAATAAAAACTACATTTAAACACCAAAAAACTCTTAACCATCTCCGTGGAGATGTTGCCTGTGCAACGGCAAAGAGAATGACTGGGGTGGGCGGAGCCTAGGAGGGATCATGTGACCAGCTTTGCTGGGACTCTTTGCCATTTCCTGTTGGGGAAGAGAATATCCCACAAGTAAGGATGACGCCGTGGACCGGACACACCAATGTTGGAGAAAGGTATGTTAAGCAATTTAGATTTAGAAGTCACATCGGCTGACCAGGATTTAAGCCACAGCGCTCTGCGCGCCTGAATGGCGAATCCGGAGTTCTTAGCCGTAAGTTTAGTTAAGTGTACTACGGCATCAGAAATAAATGAATTAGCTAGCTTAAGGACTCTAAGCTTGTCTGTAATCTCATCCAACGTAGCTGAGCTAATGGTCTCTTCCAGAGACTCAAACCAGAATGCCGCCGCAGCCGTGACAGGCGCAATGCATGCAAGGGGTTGCAATATAAAACCTTGTTGAACAAACATTTTCTTAAGGTAACCCTCTAACTTTTTATCCATTGGATCTGAAAAAGCACAGCTATCCTCCACCGGGATAGTGGTGCGCTTAGCCAAAGTAGAAACTGCTCCCTCCACCTTAGGGACCGTCTGCCATAAGTCCCGTGTGGTGGCGTCTATTGGAAACATTTTTCTAAATATAGGAGGGGGTGAGAAAGGCACACCGGGTCTGTCCCACTCCTTGTTAACAATTTCTGTAAGCCTTTTAGGTATAGGAAAAACGTCAGTACACGTCGGTACCGCAAAATATTTATCCAGCCTACATATTTTCTCTGGGATTGCAACTGTGTTACAATCATTCAGAGCCGCTAATACCTCCCCTAGTAACACACGGAGGTTCTCAAGCTTAAATGTAAAATTTGAAATGTCTGAATCCAGTTTATTTGGATCAGATCCGTCACCCACAGAATGAAGCTCTCCGTCTTCATGTTCTGCAAATTGTGACGCAGTATCAGACATGGCCCTATTATTATCAGCGCACTCTGTTCTCACCCCAGAGTGGTCGCGTTTACCCCTAAGTTCTGGCAATTTAGATAAAACTTCAGTCATAACATTAGCCATGTCTTGCAAAGTGATTTGTAAGGGCCGCCCTGATGTACTTGGCGCCACAATATCACGCACCTCCTGAGCGGGAGATGCCGGTACTGACACGTGAGGAGAGTTAGTCGGCATAACTTCCCCCTCGTTGTCTGGTGAAATTTTCTTGACATGTACAGATTGGCTTTTACTTAAAGTAGCATCAATGCAATTAGTACACAAATTTCTATTGGGCTCCACATTGGCCTTTGAACATATTGCACAAAGAGATTCCTCTGTGTCAGACATGTTTAAACAAACTAGCAATTAAAATAGCAAGCTTGGAAAATACTTTTCAAATAAATTTGCAAGCAATATAAAAAACGTTACTGTGCCTTTAAGAAGCACACAAAACTGTCACAGTTGAAATAACAATGAACCGGATTAGTTATAGCAACCAAATTTTCACAGTAAATGCATTAAGTTAGCAAAGGATTGCACCCACTAGCAAATGGATGATTAACCCCTTAATACCAAAAAACGGATAACAATTAAAAATATAAACGTTTTTATCACAGTCAAAGCACAGTCTCACAGGTCTGCTGTGAGTGATTACCTCCCTCAAAACTAGTTTTGGAGACCCCTGAGCTCTGTAGAGACGTCCTGGATCATGCAGGGAGAAAAAGGCAGACTGTGACTGAATTTCTACTGCGCAATAAAGCGCCAAAATAGGCCCCTCCCACTCATAATACAACAGTGGGTAAGCTCAGTAAACTGATTTTATTCATAAACAAACGACAGCCATGTGGAAAAATAATGCCCATAAAATTTTTCACCAAGTACCTCAGAGAAAAAACGATTTAACATGCCAGTAAACGTTTTAAATATAAAATCATGAAATGTTATTAAAAAGCCTGCTGCTAGTCGCTTTCACTGCAGAATAGGCTAAAAGTTATATGTATACAGTATTTTCTTAGTGAAGTGCCATTCCCCAGAAATACTTCAGTGTAAACATACATACATATCAGCCTGATACCAGTTGCTACTACTGCATTTAAGGCTGCACTTACATTACATCGGTATTAGCAGTATTTTCTCAGTCAATTCCATTCCTTAGAAAATAATATACTGCAACATACCTCCTTGCAGGTGAACCCTGCCCGCTGTCCCCTTTTCTGAAGTTACCTCGCTCCTCAGAATGGCCGAGAACAGCAAATGGATCTTAGTTACGTCCGCTAAGATCATACACAAACTCAGGTAGATTCTTCTTCTAATGCTGCCTGAGAAAAAACAACACACTCCGGTGCTGTTTAAAATAACAAACTTTTGATTGAAGAAATAAAAACTAAGTTTAACAACCACAGTCCTCTCACACGTCCTATCTATTAGTTAGGTGCAAGAGAATGACTGGGTATGACGTAGAGGGGAGGAGCTATATAGCAGCTCTGCTTGGGTGATCCTCTTGCACTTCCTGTTAGGGAGGAGTTATAATCCCATAAGTAATGGATGACCCGTGGACTGACTACATTTAACAGGAGAAAGCTACGGCTACCTCTCTTTCTTTTTGGCTTAAAAGCATCATCCGTTTGGCATACGAGACTGCTGGACAGCAGCCTCCTGAAAAAATTACAGCTCATTCTACTAGAGCGGTGGCTTCCGCATGGGCTTTTAAAAACGATGCTTCTGTTGAACAGATTTGTAAGGCTGCGACTTGGTCCTCCCTTCATACCTTTTCCAAATTTGATACTTTTTGCTTCTTCTGAGGCTATTTTTGGGAGTGGTGCCTTCTGTTTAGGTATTTGTCTTGTCCCTCCCGTTCATCCGTGTCCTGTAGCTTTGGTATTGTATCCCACAAGTAAAGGATGAATCCGTGGACTCGTATCTTGTAGAAGAAAAGGAAATTTATGCTTACCTGATAAATTGATTTCTTCCACGATACGACGAGTCCACGGCCCTCCCTGTCAATTTAAGACAGATTTATTTTTGTGTTTAAAACTTCAGTCACCTCTGCACCTTTTTTTTAGTTTCTCCTTTTTCTTCCTATACCTTCGGTCGAATGACTGGGGGGTGGAGTCAAGGGAGGAACTATATTGACAGCTCTGCTGTGGTGCTCTTTGCCACTTCCTGTTGGCAGGAGGATAATATCCCACAAGTAAAGGATGAATCCGTGGACTCGTATCGTAGAAGAAATCAATTTATCAGGTAAGCATAAATTTCCTTTTTTCTATCCTAGCCCGCAGAGCCTTATGGTTGAAGCCTTGGTCTGTGGACGTATTGTTCTTGGAACAAGGGTAAACTATCCAAGAAACTTGCTGCTGATTCCAAGTCAGCATGAAGGGTTTGCCCCTGATCCGGGACCGGATATGGTAGGGAGCAGAGTTTCCTTCATTCAGGCTTGGGTGCGGGATGTTCAGGATCCCTGAGCTCTAGAAATAGTGTCTCAGGGATACAAACTCGAGTTCAGAAATTCTCCCCCCTGAGGAAGATTTCTTCTTTCAAGATTATCTGCAGACCAGATAAAAAGAGAGGCGTTCTTACATTGTGTAAGAGACCTTTCTTCCATGGGAGTAATTTGTCCCGTATCGATACAGGAACAGGGGCAGGATTTTTATTCAAATCTGTTTGTAGTACCCAAAAAGGAAGGAACCTTCAGACCTATCTTAGACCTCAAGAGTCTTCAAGATGGAAAATATTCATACTATTCTTCCATTAATCCAGTAGGGTAAATTTATGATGACAGTGGATTTAAAGGATGCATATCTTCATGTTCCTATCCACAGAGATCATAGGTTCCTGAGGTTTGCCTTTCTGGACAAACACTTTCAGTTCGTGGCTCTTCCTTTCGGTCTGGCTACGGCACCCAGAATTTTCACAAAGGTTCTGGGGTCACTGCTGGCGGTTCTAAGATAGCGGGGCATTGCGGTGGCGCCTTATCTGGACGATATTCTAATCCAGGTATCATCTTCTCAGCAAGCAAGGTCCCATACCGACATATCCTATGCTATCCTTCCTGAGAACTCACGGATGGAAGGTAAATCTGGAAAAGAGTTCTTTAATCCCGAAGACAAGGGTGCCCTTCTTGGGAACTCTAATCGATTCTATATCCATGAGAATTTTTCTGACAGAGGTCAGAAAATCAAAGATTCTGGATACATGTCGAGCCCTTCAGTCCACTCCTCGGCTGTCAGTGGCTCAGTGCATGGAGGTAAATGGATTGATGGTGGCGGCAATGCACATCATACCACTTGCTCGGTTTCACCTCAGGCCTCTGCAGTTAAGCATGCTCAGGCAGTGGAATGGAGATTATACAGATTTGTCTCCTCAAATAACCCTGGAACAGGAGATGAGGGACTCTCAACCACCAATGAAGAGAGTCTCTGTTCTCTAGATCCAGATTTATTCGAGGAGATAAATCTGCATAATCCCCATTCCACTGTCTGAGCATGCACAGCTGCAGTGGTCTGAGATGCAAGCGAGCAAACGGAACTATGTCCATTGCCGCTACCATTAACCCAATGACCTCCATACACTGCGCCACTGATGGCCGAGGAATGGAATGAAGTGCTCGGCAAGTAGTTAAGATCTTTGATTTTCTGACCTCCATCAGAAAAATTTTCATGTCTACCGAGTCTATCAGAGTTCCTAGGAATGGAACTCTTGTCAGAGGAACTAGTGAACTCTTTTTTTATGATCACTTCTCTTTTTGTCTGGTTTACAGACAAACATGAAAGATGAAATCTCCCTCTTGGGAAAGAATCCTTGAATTCTAGCCACTTAACTTTACCCTTCCTATTACTAGCATAGGCAAAGAGAATGACTGGGGGTGGAGTCAAGGGAGGAGCTATATAGACCGCTCTGCTGTGGTGCTCTTTGCCACTTCCTGTTAGCAGGAGGATAATATCCCACAAGTAAAGGATGAATCTGTGGACTCGTATCGTAGAAGAAATCAATTTATCAGGTAAGCATAAATTTCCTTTTTTCTATCCTAGCCTCCTCGTCGTATCTAGTAGAAGAAACCTGAACCTGAAGCATCTGTAATAAAAGAAGTGGCTAATTTCAGAGCTTTAATCCGATCCTGGATTTCTTCTAAAGAATTCTCAGTCTTAAGAGACTCCGCAAGAGCATCGAACCAATAAGCTGCCGCACTAGTAACCGTAGCGATGCACGCAGCCGGTTGCAATAGCAAACAATGGTGAACATAGATCTTTTTAAGTAGACCCTCCAACTTCTTGTCTATAGGGTCTTTGAAGGCACAACTATCCTCAATAGGAATAGTAGTTTGTTTGGCCAAGGTGGAAATAGCCCCCTCCACCTTAGGAACCGTCTGCCAAGTTTCCCTGACAGCGTCAACTATAGGGAACATCTTCTTGAAAATAGGAGAAGGAGAGAAGGGAATACCTGGTCTCTCCCATTCCTTAGACATAATCTCTGAAGTTCGCTTGGGAACTGGAAAAACATCTGAGTAAGAAAGAACTTCGAAGTATTTGTCCAACTTACTCGATTTCTCAGGAACGACCACTACCGTGGAGTCACAGTCGTCCAAAGTCGTTAAAACCTCCCTGGGTAACAGGCAGAGGTGTTCTAGTTTAAACCTGAAAGAAACAACTTCTGAATCAGTCAAAGGTAAGGAACTCCCCAAGTCTGAAATTTCACCTTCCGATAGAACCTCCATACCCTCCATCTCAGATCCCTGAGAGGGTACATCTGAGATTGCCACCATAGCATCTGAAACTTCATCTACTACATAGTCGTCCTTCCTTTTACGTTTGCCTTTAAGTATAGGAAAAGCAGATAACGCATCAGAAAGTGTAGAAGACATAACCGCAGCTATGTCTTAACGTAACTGCAGTAGAAGCTAGAGAAGAAGTACAGGGCACTGCTTGAGCGGGCGTTAAAGGTTGGGACGCTTGGGGAGAAAGCTGCGGCATACTCTGCATCTCCTCATACTCCTAAGAAGCATTTGCCTTTGAAAAATTTTGAGTGTGAAAATTTTTTTCTATATCACTTAAAGCCCTCTTAACACATTAGGGACAAAAAGGAACAGGTGGTTCCACATTGGCATGCAAACACATGGCGCAAGTAACATTATGCACAGCTTCTGAATCTTTTTTAGAGAACAGACAATATCGTACAATTTTTTAATACACAAAAAAAAAATTGTTACTGGCCCTTTAAATTTTAAAACAGAACTTTTTTACTGCATGTGAAAAACAGTGTTGCAAAAATAAGCCCAATTTTAAAAAGAATACTTATATATCCCTACCTGTGTAAAAGGATACTGTGCCTTTAAATACTAAATGCAACTATTTTCCTGTGTTAAGCAAAAAATGAGTCACCCTTATGAAAACTAACACTTTTTTCCCCACAATCAAACACCTCTACGCCTCAGCAGCTCTGCTGAGGCACCTACCTGCCGACCAGTCTCCCAGCAATGTCTCCCCAGCAATGCTTCAGTGATGACAAGATCAAGGTTCAGAGCCCTAACAACTGCTTGAATTGTTTTTAAAAAAACGCGGGTCCAGTGCAATGCGTAGTGTCACCGGTCTCCCAGAATATCCTGCAAGTTTAACAGCAGAGATGTAGCTCAAACCGGAACGCTTCCGGAGAAAAAACTATGAGAAACTGTGCAGCGTCCTCTAAGGGAGTCTGAAGCGCACAAAATGATAGTTCCGCCCATCATGGGCGTTGGCGTGTACACAGCCCATACCGGCTTATTTTTAACAAATTAACCCAATAAAGACCAGCTTTACTCCCAGCCCACAGTGTCTGTACATAAGCTGTCTCCAAATAAAAAGCCCCTCCATACATAGAGAGCCTTATGTCCCAAGTTCAAGGCTCCATTTGCCTTATGAGAAATAAAGGAATAATGTATAAGTGCAGTGTTCACTTTTCCTCCGAGTCCTTTGTTACAGTGCCCAAGAATAAAAAATGTCTGCACTTACCTTAATGCTGTCCGACAGCAGGACAGCCCCAACAGGTTTAAGAGGTCCTCTCCCTCTTATAGCCCTGTGGAAAATGATAAAGCCTGAGTTAGAAATTGCTTAGGCCATCAGGATAAGGGCAGCATAAATGTATGGGAGGCGCAGTGAGAATTATGTCCCACCAGTTCCCATTGCTCTAAAGCCACCAAGAGCTCTACTGAAGAGACTGATATGGAATACGGCTACACCCCAGAACAAAGCAGTACAATCTTGCACCACTTTTAAAATAATAAACTCTTGATTGAAGAATCTATACTAACACCTCACTTTACCTCTTCCTATCAATAACGTAGGCAAAGAGAATGACTGGGGTGGGAGGGAAGGGAGGAGCTATACAACAGCTCTGCTGTGGTGCTCTTTGCCTCCTCCTGCTGACCAGGAGGCGTAATTTCACAAGGATGAAATCTGTGGACTTATCTTGTCTTTAAAAAGAAAACTCTGTGATAAAAACCTACAGAGTATCACCACAAAGAGCCTAATCTCCTCAATCCCCAGTGCCTGCCAGAGCTGCCCTATACAATCCCTTTATGATACATAGGAATATCATTAGTTCCAGGAAAAAAATAAGTGTCATCCTTTTTTTCCTAGGAAATTAAAGTGCCCAACCTTATTCCGAGTCTTTTCATATCTAGGCCGCAGAAAAAAATAAAGTCAGCACTTACCGTATTAAACTGCCAGGAAGCAAGGCAGCTTCACCAGGTTTGAGAGGTCCTCTCCCTCACATAGCCCTGTGAATAAAAGATAAGGTCTGAGTAATGCTATTCAGACTATCAGGATTAGGGCAGCATAAATGTATAGGAGGCGCAGTGAGAATTATGTCCCGTAAGTTCCCATTGCTCGAAAGCCACCACTGCTCTACTGAAGAGCTTGATATGGACTACGGCTACACCCCAGAACAAAGCAGCACAATCCTGTACTACTTTTTTTAAAGATAATAAACTCTTGATTGAAGATCTTTTTCTAACACCTAATTTACCACCTCCTTGCACTTAACGTAGGCAAAGGTTGGGAGGGAGGGGAGGTGATATTTAACAGCTTTGCTGTAGTGCTCTTTGCCGCCTCCTGCAGGGCAGGAGTGGTATTCCCAATAGTAATTAAGATGATCCGTGGACTCATCGTGTCACTAAAAAGAAATATTGATACTATTCTCCTATACTGCACACCTTTCTACTCAAGGTGGTTTGTTGTTGTGGACATTTAAATTGATGTGCTTGAACTATCTTTTTTTTTTTTTAAATGTTTTTTTCTATGCCCAAGAAAGGGGAAAATAAAATCTTTAAATTAAAAAAGTCAAATATAGCAGCTTTAGTGAAATGTTTTGCAAATTTTTTTTATCATAATGCAACAAACAATGGTCTATTTGGGACAGCAATTAGCAAGCAGATTTATTTTATGTATTGCTGACCCCTATGAGCAAATCAAAAGTAATGTAGCTCTGTCTACTTCAGGGAAACTATGTAGCTTTAAGTGCCACTTAAAGATCAAATTTTCCATTAAAAAAAATCATATGTTTGTTTATGCAAGTCCATCTACAGGTAGTTGGTAACTGAGCTCCCAGGAACACCTTAGCTTGGACTCTTATCAGTGCTATGTATTATTAGATACTATATCCAGCTTATATGTGCTATAGATGATTTGTGTGATGATTTGTATCACTTAAAACTACATAGTTTCCCTAAAGTACACAGAGCTAAATTTCTTTTGATTTGCTCCATATCGCTAAGTTTCTGGCCGATACCGATATTTCAGAAATTCCAAATATCGGCCCTAAAAAAGGAAATTTATGCTTATCTGATAAATTCATTTCTTTTTAGATATGATGAGTCCACGGATTTCATCCTTACTTGTTGGATATCGCCTCCTGGTCAGCAGGAGAAGGCAAAGAGCACCACAGCAGAGCTGTATATTTAACTCCGCCCTTCCCTCCCACTCCAGTCATTCGACCGAAGTTAGGAAGAGAAAGCAAAAGCCAAGGTGCAGAGGTGACTGAAGTTTAACAAAAATAAAATCTGTCTCATAAAAACAGGGTTGGCCGTGGACTCATCGTATCTAAAAAGAAACAAATTTATCAGTTAAGCATAAATTTCCTTTTCTTTTTAACCCCTTAACGACCATGTCGTACCCTGTACATCACTGGTCGTTAAGAGTCTCCTTTCTATAATAGCATAAGTCTCACTGCCAGCGAAAAGACAGCACTATTATAGCCTCCATTCCTCCTGCAGGTGAAACGTCACTACACTACACTAAACAAGCCCCATAGAAAGACTAGCGATGTACAGGGTACGTCGCTGGTCATTAAGGGGTTAAAGATACAATGAGTCCACGGATTTCATCCTTACTTGTGGGATACAATACCAAAGCTATAGTACACGGATGAAAGGGGAGGGACAAGACAGGGAACCTAAACGGAAGGCACCACTGCTTGAAGAACTTTCCTCCCAAAAACAGCCTCAGGTGAGGCAAAGGTATCAAATTTGGAAAATTTGGAAAAATTGTGAAGAGACGACCAAGTTGCAGCCTTGCAAATCTGTTCAACAGAAGCATCATTTTTGAATGCCCATGAGGAAGCCACAGCCCTAGTGGAATGAGCCGTAATTCGTTCAGGAGGCTGCTGTCCAGCAGTCTCATATGCAAAGCGGATGATACTCTTCAGCCAAAAAGAAAGAGAGGTAGCCGTAGCTTTCTTACCCCTACGTTTTCCAGAAAAACAACAAATAATGAAGACGATTGGCAAAAATCCTTAGTCGCCTGTAAGTAGAAGTTCAAAGCACGGACCACGTCCAAATTATACAACAGACGCTCCTTCTTAGAAGAAGGATTAGGACACAAGGAAGGAACAACAATTTCCTGATTAATATTTTTATTTGAAACAACCTTAGGAAGAAAACCAGGTTTGGTACGTAATACCACCTTATCCGAATGAAAAATAAGATAAGGAGAATCAAATTGTAATGCGGAAAGCTCAGATACTCTGCGAGCAGAAGAAATAGCAACCAAAAATAAAACTTTCCAAGATAATAACTTAATATCAATGGAATGCATAGGTTCAAACGGAACCCCTTGAGGAACTTTAAGAACTAAATTCAAACTCTAAGGAGGAGCAATTGGTCTAAAAACAGGCCTGATTCTAGTCAGAGCCTGACAAAAAGATTGAACATCTGGAACATCTGCCAGACGCTTGTGTAACAAAATAGATAAAGCAGAAATCTGTCCTTTTAAGAATCTTGCTGACAACCCTTTCTCCAATCCGTCTTGGAGAAAAGACAAAGTCCTGGGAATCCGAACCCTACTCCATGAGTAACCCTTGGATTCACACCAAAAAAGATATTTACGCCATATCTTATGGTAAATTTTTCTAGTAACAGGCTTATGTGCCTGAACCAAGGTATCTATGACCGAATCAGAAAACCCACGCTGAGACAAAATTAAGCCTTCAATCTCCAAGCAGTCAGCTGGAGAGAAACTATATTCGGATGATGGAAGGGGCCCTGAATGAGAAGGTCTTTCCTCAATGGGAGCTTCCACGGTGGCTGAGATAACATGTCCACCAGATTGGCATACCAAGTCCTGCGAGGCCACGCAGGGGCGATGAGGATCACCAAAGTCCTTTCCTGTTTGACTCGAGCAATCACCCGGTGAAGGAGAGCAAATGGAGGAAACACATAAGCTAGGCTGAAAGACCAAGGCACTGTCAAGGCATCTATCAGCTCGGCCTGGGGATCCCTGGACCTGGACCTGTATCTCTGAAGTTTGGCATGAGATCCAACTCCGGCCTGCCCCATCTGAGAATCAGGTTGGAAAATACCTCCAGATGGAGTTCCCACTCTCCCGGATGAAATGTCTGTCTGCTCAGAAAATCTGCTTCCCAGTTTTCCACCCCTGGGATGTGGATCGCAGACAGATGGCAAGAGTGAGACTCTGCCCACTGTATTATCCTGGCTACTTCTATCATCGCTAAGGAACTTCTTGTTCCTCCCTGATGATTGATGTAAGCTACCGTCGTTATGTTGTCTGACTGGAAGCTGATGAATTGGGCCGAAACCAACTGAGGCCAAGCCCGAAGCGCATTGAATATTGCTCTCAACTCTAGAATATTGATGGAAAGGAGAGACTCCGCCTGAGCCCATACACCCTGAGCCCTTAGGGAATTCCAGACTGCTCCCCATCCTAACAGGCTGGCATCCGTTGTCACCATCTCCCATGAGGGTCTGCGGAAGCATGTCCCCTGGGATAGCTGATCCAGCGACAACCACCATAGAAGAGAGTCCCTTGTCTCCTGATCTAGATTTATTTGAGAAGACAAATCTGTATAATCTCCATTCCACTGCCTGAGCATGCTTAGTTGCAGAGGCCTGAGATGAAAACGAGCAAACGGAACTATGTGCATTGCCGCCACCATCTATCCGATTACCTCCATGCACTGAGCCACTGACGGACGAGGATTGGACTGACATGTATTCAGAATGTTTAACTTTCTGACCTCCGTCAGAAAAATCTTCATCGAAATAGAGTCGATTACAGTTCCCAGAAAGGGTACTCTTGTCTGAGGAGTTAAACTCTTTTCCAGGTTTACCTTCCACCCGTGGGTCCTTAGGAAGGAAAGCGCAGTGTCGGTTGAAATGATGACGCCTGGATCAGTATATCGTCCAGATAAGGCACCAGCGCGATGCCCCGCGACCTTAGAACTGCCAATAAAGACCCCAGAACTTTTGTGAAAATCCTGGGCCGAATCCAGACCGAAAGGAAGAGCCACAAACTGAAAATGTTTGTCCAGAAAGGTAAACCTCAGGAACTTGTGATGATCTCTGTGGATAGGAACATAAGATATGCATCCTTTAGATATACCGTTGTCATGAATTGACCCTCCTGGATCAATGGAACGAATAGCTTCCATCTTGAAAGATGGAACTCTATGAAACTTGTTTAGACTCTTGAGATCTAAGATAGGTCTGAAAGTTCCCTCTTTTTCGGGAACTACAAATAGATTTGAATAAAACCCCTGTCCCTGTTCCTGAATTGGAACGGGACAGATTACTCCCATGGAGGAGAGGTCTCTTACACAGCGTAAGAACGCCTCTCTATCTGGTCTACAGACAATCGAGAAAGAAGAAACCTTCCTCTGGGGGAAGAATTTCTAAATTCCAGCTTGTATCCCTGAGACACTATCTCTAATGCCCAGGGATCCTGAACATCTCTCATCCAAGCCTGGATGAAGAAAGACAGTCTGCCCCCTACTAGATCCGGTCCCGGATCGGGGGCCAACCCTTCATGCTGACTTGGGAGCAGAAGCAGGCTTCTTGGATTGTTTACCATTGTTCCAAGACTGGTTTGGTCTCCAGGTAGATTTGGTTTGCGAATAGTTACCTTCCTGTTTAGAGGAAGAGGAAGGGGGGATTCCCTTAAAGTTTCAAAAGGAACGAAAATTACTCTGTCGACCTCTCTGTTTGGATTTCTTATCCTGAGAGAGGGAATGACCCTTACCTCCCATGATGTCAGAAATAATCTCCTTCAAGTCAGGCCCGAACAGGGTCTTCCCCTTGTAAGGAATAGCCAAAAGCTTAGACTTAGATGACACATCTGCAGACCAAGATTTCAACCATAAGGCTCTGCGTGCTAAAATGGAAAATCCTGAACTCTTAGCCGCCAATTTGGTAATCTGCAACGAAACATCTGTAATAAATGAATTAGCTAATTTGAGAGCTTTAATCCTATCCTGAATTTCTTCCAAAGAAGTCTGAGTTTTACGAGATTCTTCCAAAGCATCAAACCAATAAGCAGCCACAGTCGTAACCATAACAATGCAGGCTGCCGGTTGCAATAGCAACCCCTGATGAACATAGATCTTTTTTAAGGAGACCCTCCAATTTCTTATCCATAGGGTCTTTGAAGGCACAACTATCCTTCATAGGGATAGTAGTTTGTTTAGCCAAGGTGGAAATAGCTCCCTCCACCTTAGGGACCGTCTACCAAGAATCCCTAATGGCGTCAGCTATAGGGTACATTTTCTTGAAAACCGAAGAAGGGGAAAATGGAATACCCGGTCTCTCCCATTCCTTAGCAATAATTTCTGAAGTTCTCGTAGGAACTGGAAAAACATCAGAATAAGAAGGGACCTCTAAATATCTGTCCAACTTACTCAATTTCTCTGGAGGAACCACAATTGAATCACAGTCATCCAGAGTCACCAAAACCTCCCTTAGCAACAGGCGGAGGTGTTCCAGCTTAAACCTGAAAGACATTACATCCGAGTCTGTCAGGGGTAATACACTTCCTGAGTCAGAACGTTGACCCTCGGATAGGGCCTCCATACCCCCCCAATTCAGAGCCCTGGGAGGGTACATCGAAGATCGCCATCAAAGCATCAGAAGCTGCATGGACCATGTGGTTATCCTTCTTACTGCGTTTGCCTTGAAGTACTGGAAAAGCAGATAATGCCTCTGAAAGTGTAGAGAACGTAACTGCAGCAATATCCTGCAGTGTGATCGCAGCAAAAGCTGGCGAGGAACTTGGCGCCGCTTGAGCAGGCGGTAAGGGCTGTGACGCTAGGGGAGAAAGTTGCGGCATACTCTGAATCTCCTCAGCAGAACCCTGAGAAGCATCCGCTTTTAACAAACTTTTATTAAAGAAAATTTGCTCTCTAAACTGTAATGTCTTCTCAGTGCATGAGGGACAAAAAGTAACAGGGGGTTCCCTATAGGCATTCAAACATAAGGAACATGTAATGCTCTGAAGATCTTCCATGATCATAAACAATTTCGATTGTGGTACTGTTAAATATCTAATGTATTTACACTCTCAGAAATATGAAAACAGCCTAATATGATTGTTGACAAATCTAGGGAAACAGCGTGAAACTGAGTCTCTAATTGTAAATATACCCAAATTTTACAACCCCAAATAAGTAGAGACTGTGATAGTAATAAACAGCAATTCCCTGTAAGAGACTTAGACAACAGTGCACCTCCTCGCCACAGCTCTGCTGCGGCGCCTACCTGCCCCCACGGCACACTGAACACACCCTGCAAGTCTCCTGAATGCCTAAGACCGCCTGCTCTAAACTTTAACCAAGAGGTCTTAGAGAACAGCTGGAAGCGACAAATCCTCTGCCGGGCGTCCGATATCGGAAAGAAAATGCGCAGCTTCTAGACACATCCGGCAAGACAGTGAACCTCCGGCTAAGAATCAACAAGCGATTACCGGGAAAAACGAACACACTGACCGCATTGCAGGACTTTGAACCCTGCTTAATAAACAAACCCCAGTCACAAAAACATAATTTATGTAAGAATTTACCTGATAAATTCATTTCTTTCATATTGGCAAGAGTCCATGAGCTAGTGACGTATGGGATATACATTCCTACCAGGAGGGGCAAAGTTTCCCAAACCTCAAAATGCCTATAAATACACCCCCCACCACACCCACAATTCAGTTTAATCAATAGCCATGAAGTGGGGTGATAAGAAAGGAGCGAAAGCATCAACAAGGAATTGGAATAATTGTGCTTTATACAAAAAAATTATAACCACCATAAAAAGGGTGGGCCTCATGGACTCTTGCCAATATGAAAGAAATGAATTTATCAGGTAAATTCATACATAAATTATGTTTTCTTTCATGTAATTGGCAAGAGTCCATGAGCTAGTGACGTATGGGATAGCAAATACCCAAGATGTGGAACTCCACGCAAGAGTCACTAGAGAGGGAGGGATAAAAATAAAGACAGCCAATTCCGCTAAAAAAAGAATTCACAACCCAAATCAAAAGTTTTAATCTTTATAGAAGAATCAAACTGAAACAGCTGCCTGAAGTACTTTCTCTTGTAAGGTGTATCCAGTCCATGGATTCATCCTTTACTTGTGGGATATTCTCCTTCCCTACAGGAAGTGGCAAAGAGAGCACACAGCAGAGCTGTCCATATAGCTCCCCCTCTAGCTCCACCCCCCAGTCATTCTCTTTGCTGGCTCTAAGCAATCGGAAGGGTAAAGTGAATGTGGTGTTAGAATTGTAGTTTTTATTTTCTAGAAGCAAAAGTTTGTTATTTTAAATGGTACCGGTGTGTACTATTTACTCTCTAGCAGAAAGTAGATGAAGATTTCTGCAGGGAGGAAGATGATTTTAGCATGTTGTAACTAAAATCCACTGCTGTTCCCACAAAGGACTGAGGAGTACAAGAAAACTTCAGTTGGGGGGGAACGGTTTGAAGGTTAGGCTGCAATAAGGTATGTTCAGTCATTTATTTCTAGACAAGACTGTGTTAATGCTGGAAAAGACTGATAAGATCACCATGAGGGAAGGGTAAGCTGTATTCAGAGACTATGTATGGAATTGCTAGCTTACATTACAGGGCTAATTTATGCTGGTTGACACTGCTTAATGACAAACTGTATTTATTAGAAAAATATCGTTTTTGAGACACTTTGAAGGTTCCTTTGGGTTTCTTTCAGGGGTTGTTACCCACATGGCTATTATTAAAACACTTAGGAGTGTTTCTTTAGGCCTCACAGCACCGGAGTAAGGTGGGAGGGGCCTAATTTTGTTCCTCAGATGCGCAGTTATATTGACTAGAACTTCAGGCTGTTTTCACATGGAGGGTCCTGCTACAGTTTGAGGGCCCATAAGAAGCTTTTCCCCCACAAATCTGACTCCTAAGGGCAGGTAGGGCCACAGCAGAGCTGTGGCAGGGTGCTGAAGTGGTTTTAACCGGTCTGTTGCTTACTATTGATCCGGTTTGGGCATTAAGGGGTTAATCGTTTTTATTGCTAGTGGTGCAATCTTACTAATGCTTTAGGTACATACTGTAAAAATGTCGAAAAGTTTGCTGCATTTTTCACTGTTTTGGAAAATTGTGTGCCTTTTTTATCTCTTAAAGGCACAGTAACGTTTTTTTGCAAAGTGTGTTTTTACTTGATTAAAGTGATTTCTAAGCCATTTTGTCTTACTACTAGTCTGTTAAACATGTCTGACACCAAGGAAAATCCTTGTTCAATGTGTTTAGAAGCCATGGTGGAACCCCCTCTCAGAATGTGTCCCACTTGTACCGATATGTCTATACACTTTAAAGAACATATTGTTGCACTTAAAAATGTGGCCCAAGATGATTCTCAGACAGAAGGTAATGAGGTTAGTCCGTTAACCTCTCCCCAAGTGTCACAACCAGTTACGCCCGCTCAAGCGACGCCTAGCACCTCTAGCGCGTCTAACTCTTTTACCTTACAAGACTTGGCGGCAGTTATGGATAATACCCTCTCAGTGTTTTTATCTAAACTGCCCGTGTTACCTGCAAAGCGTGATAGCTCTGTTTTACTAACAGATTATGAGCATTCTGACGCTTTAAAAGCCGTATCCGATATACACTCACAAAGCTCTGAAATGGGGGCGAGGGATGTGCTGTCTGAGGGAGAAATTTCCGATTCGGGAAAAATTGCTCCTCAGACAGACTCAGATACGTTGGCTTTTAAATTTAAACTAGAACAACTCCGCTTATTGCTCAGGGAGGTATTAGTTACTCTGGACGACTGCGACCCTATGGTGGTTCCAGAGAAATTGTGTAAAATGGACAAGTACCTAGAAGTTCCTGTTTACACTTATGTGTTCCCGGTCCCTAAGAGGATTGCGGATATCGTTACTAGGGAGTGGGATAAACCAGGTATTCCCTTCATTCCCCCTCCTGTTTTTAAGAAAATGTTCCCCATATCTAACCCCATGCGGGACTCGTGGCAGACGGTCCCTAAGGTGGAGGGGCTGTTTCTTCACTTGCGAAACGCACAACTATACCAATCGAAGACAGTTGTGCTTTTAAAGACCCTATGGAGAAAACAGAGGGTTTACTTAAGAAAATTTTTGTTCAACAAGGTTTTCTTCTCCAACCTATTGCGTGCATTGTTCCTGTAACTACTGCAGCGGCTTTCTGGTTCGAGGCGCTGGAAGATGCGCTCCAGACGGAGACCTCATATGAGGACATTATGGACAGAATTAAGGCTCTTAAGCTGGCTAATTCTTTTATCACAGATGCCGCTTTCCAACGAGCTAAGTTAGCGGCCAAAAATTCAGGTTTCGTCATTTTAGCGCGCAGGGCGTTATGGCTAAAGTCCTGGTCGGCCGATGTGTCGTCAAAATCCAAACTATTGAACATCCCTTTCAAACGAAAGACCCTCTTTGGCCTGAATTGAAAGAGATTATTTCAGAAATCACTGGGGGAAAAGGCCATGCTCTCCCCCAGGACAAGTCCTTCAAAACAAAGAACAAACAAAAACATAATTTATGCTTACCTGATAAATGTATTTCTCTTGTAGTGTATCCAGTCCACGGATCATCCATTACTTGTGGGATATTCTCCTTCCCAACAGGAAGTTGCAAGAGGATCACCCACAGCAGAGCTGCTATATAGCTCCTCCCCTCACTGCCATATCCAGTCATTCGACCGAAACAAGACGAGAAAGGAGAAACCATAGGATGCAGTGGTGACTGTAGTTTAATTAAAATTTAGACTAGCCTTAAAAGGACAGGGCGGGCCGTGGACTGGATACACTACAAGAGAAATAAATTTATCAAGTAAGCATAAATTATGTTTTCTCTTGTTAAGTGTATCCAGTCCATGGATCATCCATTACTTGTGGGATACCAATACCAAAGCTAAAGTACACGGATGATGGGAGGGACAAGGCAGGAACTTAAACGGAAGGAACCACTGCCTGTAGAACCTTTCTCCCCAAAACAGCCTCCGAAGAAGCAAAAGTGTCAAATTTGTAAAATTTTGAAAAGGTGTGAATCGAAGACCAAGTCGCAGCCTTGCAAATCTGTTCAACAGAGGCCTCATTTTTAAAGGCCCAGGTGGAAGCCACAGCTCTAGTAGAATGAGCTGTAATCCTTTCAGGGGGCTGCTGTCCAGCAGTCTCATAGGCTAAGCGTATTATGCTCCGAAGCCAAAAGGAGAGAGAGGTTGCCGAAGCTTTTTGACCTCTCCTCTGTCCAGAGTAAACGACAAACAGGGCAGATGTTTGACGAAAATCTTTAGTAGCCTGTAAGTAAAACTTCAAGGCACGGACTACGTCCAGATTATGCAAAAGACGTTCCTTCTTTGAAGAAGGATTAGGACACAATGATGGAACAACAATCTCTTGATTGATATTCCTGTTAGAAACCACCTTAGGTAAAAACCCAGGTTTGGTACGCAGAACTACCTTGTCTGAATGAAAAATCAGATAAGGAGAATCACAATGTAAGGCATATAACTCAGACTCTTCGAGCCAAGGAAATAGCCATCAAAAACAGAACTTTCCAAGATAAAAGTTTAATATCAATGGAATGAAGGGGTTCAAACGGAACTCCCTGAAGAACTTTAAGAACCAAGTTTAAGCTCCACGGGGGAGCAAGAGTTTTAAACACAGGCTTAATCCTAACCAAAGCCTGACAAAAGGCCTGGACGTCTGGAACTTCTGCCAGACGCTTGTGCAAAAGAATAGACAGAGCAGAGATCTGTCCTTTTAAAGAACTAGCTGATAAGCCTTTGTCCAAACCCTCTTGGAGAAAGGACAATATCCTAGGAATCCTAGCCTTACTCCATGAGTAACTCTTGGATTCACACCAATAAAGATATTTACGCCATATCTTACGGTAGATTTTCCTGGTGACAGGCTTCCGAGCCTGTATTAAGGTATCAATGACTGACTCGGAGAAGCCACGCCTTGATAGAATCAAGCGTTCAATCTCCATGCAGTCAGTCTCAGAGAAATTAGATTTGGATGATTGAAAGGACCTTGTATTAGAAGGTCCTGCCTCAGAGGCAGAGTCCATGGTGGAAGAGATGACATGTCCACTAGGTCTGCATACCAGGTCCTTCGTGGCCACGCAGGCGCTATCAGAATCACCGATGCTCTCTCCTGTTTGATTTTGACAATCAGTCGCGGGAGCAAAGGAAACGGTGGAAACACATAGGCCAGGTTGAAGAACCAAGGAGCTGCTAGAGCATCTATCAGCGTTGCTCCCGGGTCCCTGGACCTGGATCCGTAACAAGGAAGCTTGGCGTTCTGGCGAGACGCCATGAGATCCAGTTCTGGTTTGCCCCAACGATGGACCAGTTGAGCGAACACCTCCGGATGGAGTTCCCACTCCCCCGGATGAAAAGTCTGACGACTTAGAAAATCCGCCTCCCAGTTCTCTACGCCTGGGATGTGGATCGCTGACAGGTGGCAAGAGTGAGACTCTGCCCAGCAAATTATCTTTGAGACTTCTAACATCGCTAGGGAACTCCTGGTTCCCCCTTGATGTAAGCCACAGTCGTGATGTTGTCCGACTGAAATCTGATGAACCTCAGTGTTGCTAACTGAGGCCAAGCTAGAAGAGCCTTGAATATTGCTCTTAACTCCAGAATATTTATTGGGAGGAGTTTCTCCTCCTGAGTCCACGATCCCTGAGCCTTCAGGGAGTTCCAGACTGCACCCCAACCTAGAAGGCTGGCATCTGTTGTTACAATCGTCCAATCTGGCCTGCGAAAGGTCATACCCTTGGACAGATGGACCCGAGAAAGCCACCAGAGAAGAGAATCTCTGGTCTCTTGATCCAGATTTAGTTGAGGGGACAAATCTGAGTAATCCCCATTCCACTGACTTAGCATGCATAATTGCAGCAGTCTGAGATGCAGGCGCGCAAATGGCACTATGTCCATTGCCGCTACCATTAAGCCGATTACTTCCATGCACTGAGCCACTGACGGGCGTGGAATGGAATGAAGGACACGGCAAGCATTTAGAAGTTTTGATAACCTGGACTCCATCAGGTAAATTTTCATCTCTACAGAATCTATAAGAGTCCCCAGGAAGGAGACTCTTGTGAGTGGTGATAGAGAACTCTTTTCCACATTCACTTTCCACCCATGCGACCTCAGAAATGCCAGAACTATCTCTGTATGAGACTTGGCAATTTGAAAGCTTGACGCCTGTATCAGGATGTCTTCTAGATACGGAGCCACCGCTATGCCTCGCGGTCTTGGAACCGCCAGAAGTGAGCCCAGAACCTTTGTGAAAATTCTCGGGGCAGTGGCCAACCCGAAGGGAAGAGCTACAAATTGGTAATGCCTGTCTAGAAAGGCAAACCTTAGGAACCGATGATGATCTTTGTGAATCGGTATGTGAAGGTAGGCATCCTTTAAGTCCACTGTGGTCATGTACTGACCCTCTTGGATCATGGGTAGGATGGTCCGAATAGTTTCCATTTTGAATGATGGAACTCTGAGGAATTTGTTTAAGATCTTTAGATCCAAGATTGGTCTGAAGGTTCCCTCTTTCTTGGGAACCACAAACAGATTTGAATAAAATCCCTGTCCTTGTTCCGTCCGCGGAACTGGATGGATCACTCCCATTACTAGGAGGTCTTGCACACAGCTTAGGAATGCCTCTTTCTTTATGTGGTTTGCTGATAACCTTGAAAGATGAAATCTCCCTTGTGGAGGAGAAGCTTTTAAGTCCAGAAGATATCCCTGAGATATGATCTCCAACGCCCAGGGATCCTGAACATCTCTTGCCCACGCCTGGGCGAAGAGAGAAAGTCTGCCCCCCACTAGATCCGTTTCCGGATAGGGGGCCGTTCCTTCATGCTGTCTTGGGGGCAGCAGCAGGCTTTCTGGCCTGCTTGCCCTTGTTCCAGGACTGGTTAGGTTTCCAGGCCTGTCTGGAATGAGCAACAGTTCCCTCTTGTTTTGAAGCGGGGGAAGTTGATACTGCTCCTGCCTTGAAATTTCGAAAGGCACGAAAATTAGACTGTTTGGCATTTGATTTGGCCCTGTCCTGAGGAAGGGTATGACCCTTGCCTCCAGTAATGTCAGCAATAATTTCCTTCAAGCCAGGCCCGAATAAGGTCTGCCCCTTGAAAGGAATGTTGAGTAATTTAGACTTTGAAGTCACGTCAGCTGACCAGGATTTAAGCCATAGCGCCCTACGCGCCTGGATGGCGAATCCGGAATTCTTAGCCGTTAGTTTAGTCAAATGAACAATGGCATCAGAAATAAATGAGTTAGCTAGCTTCTAAGCTTGTCAATAATTTCATTCAATGGAGCTGTCTGGATGGCCTCTTCCAGGGCCTCAAACCAGAATGCCGCAGCAGCAGTGACAGGCGCAATGCATGCAAGGGGCTGTAAAATAAAACCTTGTTGAATAAACATTTTCTTAAGGTAACCCTCCAATTTTTTATCCATTGGATCTGAAAAAGCACAACTGTCCTCAACCGGGATAGTGGTACGCTAGAAACTGCTCCCTCCACCTTAGGGACCCCTTGTAGTGGCGTCTATTGGAAACATTTTTCTAAATATAGGAGGTGGGGAAAAGGGCACACCGGGTCTATCCCACTCCTTGCTAATAATTTCTGTAAGCCTTTTAGGTATAGGAAAAACGTCAGTACACACCGGCACCGCATAGTATCTATCCAGCCTACACAATTTCTCTGGAATTGCAACTGTGTTACAGTCATTCAGAGCAGCTAATACCTCCCCAAGCAATACACGGAGGTTCTCAAGCTTAAATTTAAAATTAGAAATCTCTGAATCAGGTTTCCCCGAGTCAGAGATGTCACCCACAGACTGAAGCTATCCGTCCTCATGTTCTGCATACTGTGACGCAGTATCAGACATGGCTCTAACAGCATTTGCGCGCTCTGTATCTCTCCTAACCCCAGAGCTATCGCGCTTGCCTCTTAATTCAGGCAATCTAGATAATACCTCTGACAGGGTATTATTCATGATTGCAGCCATGTCCTGCAAGATAATCGCTATGGGCATCCCTGATGTAATTGGCGCCATATTAGCGTGCGTCCCCTGAGCGGGAGGCGAAGGGTCTGACACGTGGGGAGAGTTAGTTGGCATAACTTCCCCCTCGACAGAACCCTCTGGTGATAATTCTTTTATAGATAAAGACTGATCTTTACTGTTTAAGGTGAAATCAATACATTTAGTACACATTCTCCTATGGGGCTCCACCATGGCTTTCATACATAATGAACAAGTAGGTTCCTCTGTGTCAGACATGTTTAAACAGACTAGCAATGAGACTAGCAAGCTTGGAAAACACTTTAAAACAAGTTTACAAGCAATATAAAAAAACGTTACTGCGCCTTTAAGAAACACAAATTTTTTACAGTGTATGTAACAAGTTAGCAGTGCATTGCACCCACTTGCAAATGGATGATTAACCCCTTAATACCAAAAACGGAATAACAAATGACAAAAACGTTTTTTAAACAGTCACAACAACTGCCACAGCTCTACTGTGGCTTTTTACCTCCCTCAATACGACTTTTGAAGCCTTTTGAGCCCTTCAGAGAAGTCCTGGATCATGCAGGAAGAAGTTGGATGTCTGTGTCTGTAATTTTTGCTGTGCAAAAAAAACGCTAAAATAGGCCCCTCCCACTCATATTACAACAGTGGGAAGCCTCAGGGAACTGTTTCTAGGCAAAATTCAAGCCAGCCATGTGGAAAAAACTAGGCCCCAATAAGTTTTATCACCAAACATATGTAAAAAACGATTAAACATGCCAGCAAACGTTTTAAAATACACTTTTATAAGAGTATGTATCTCTATTAATAAGCCTGATACCAGTCGCTATCACTGCATTTAAGGCTTTACTTACATTACTTCGGTATCAGCAGCATTTTCTAGCAAATTCCATCCCTAGAAAAATATTTTAACTGCACATACCTTATTACAGGAAAACCTGCACGCTATTCCCCCTCTGAAGTTACCTCACTCCTCAGAATATGTGAGAACAGCAAAGGATCTTAGTTATTTCTGCTAAGATCATAGAAAACGCAGGCAGATTCTTCTTCTAAATACTGCCTGAGATAAACAGTACACTCCGGTACCATTTAAAAATAACAAACTTTTGATTGAAGAAATAAACTAAGTATAAAACACCACAGTCCTCTTACGACCTCCATCTTAATTGAGAGTTGCAAGAGAATGACTGGATATGGCAGTGAGGGGAGGAGCTATATAGCAGCTCTGCTGTGGGTGATCCTCTTGCAACTTCCTGTTGGGAAGGAGAATATCCCACAAGTAATGGATGATCCGTGGACTGGATACACTTAACAAGAGAAATAATTTTCGTTCCTATCGGAATTTCAGGAGCGATCTCGCTTCATCCTCCCCTGCTGCAAAGCAAGAGGGTAATATTTCACAACCCAGGGCAGCCTGGAAACCTTACCAGGGCTGGAACAAGGGTAAACAGGCCAAGAAGCCTGCAGCTGCCTCCAAGACAGCATGATGGGGTAGCCCCAGATCCGGGACCGGATCTAGTAGGGGGCAGACTCTCTCTCTTCGCTCAGGCCTGGGCAAGAGACGTACACGATCCCTGGGCCTTAGAGATTGTATCCCAGGGATATCTTCTAGAATTCAAGGACTCTCCTCCAAGGGGAAGGTTCCATATTTCTCGTCTGTCTACAGACATGACAAAGAAAGAGGCGTTCTTACGCTGTGTAGAAGACCTACATACAATGGGAGTGATCCACCCAGTTCCAATTGCGGAACAAGGGCTGGGGTTTTACTCAAACCTGTTTGTGGTTCCCAAAAAAGAAGGAACTTTCAGACCAATCCTGGATCTCAAAATTCTAAACAAATTCCTCAGAGTCCCATCATTCAAGATGGAGACCATTCGGACAATCTTACCAATGATCCAGGAGGGTCAATATATGACTACCGTGGATCTAAAGGATGCGTATCTACACATTCCTATCCACAAAGATCATCACCAGTTTCTCAGGTTCGCCTTTCTGGACAAGCATTATCAGTTTGTGGCTCTCCCTTTCGGGTTGGCCACTGCTCCCAGAATTTTCACAAAGGTGCTAGGGTCCCTCCTGGCGGTGCTAAGACCGCGGGGCATAGCATTGGCGCCTTATCTAGACGATATCTTAATTCAGGCGTCGACTTTCCAAAGAGCCAGGTCTCACACGGAAATTGTAGTGGCCTTTCTGAGGTCTCACGGGTGGAAGGTGAACATCAAAAAGAGTTCTCTCTCCCCCCTCACAAGAGTTCCCTTCCTAGGAACCCTAATAGACTCGGTAGAAATGAAAATATTTCTGACGGAGGTCAGAAAGATAAAACTCTTATCTACTTGCCGAGCTCTTCATTCCATTCCTCGGCCATCTGTAGCTCAGTGCATGGAGACAATCGGACTAATGGTAGCGGCAATGGACATAGTCTGGATCCGTGGACTGGATACACCACAAGAGAAAGTAATTTATCAGGTAAGCATAAATTCTGTTTTTCTACCAAAAACTGCTTCTGAAGAGAAAACATCAAAATGGTAGAATTTAGTAAAAGTATGCAAAGAAGACCAAGTTGCTGCTTTGCAAATCTGATCAACAGAAGCTTCATTCTTAAAAGACCAGGAAATAGAAACTGACCTAGTAGAATGAGCCGTAATCCTCTGAGGCGGGGATTTACCTGACTCCAAATAAGCATGATGAATCAAAAGCTTTAACCAAGGCGCCAAAGAAATGGCAGAAGCCTTCTGACCTTTCCCAGAACCAGAAAAGATAACAAATAGACTAGAAGTCTTTCTGAAATCTTTAGTAGCTTCAACATAATATTTCAAAGCTCTTACCACATCCAAAGAATGTAAAGATCTTCCTAAAGAATTCTTAGGATTAGGACACAACAAAGGGACAACAATAGCATCAGGAACTGGAAAAACCTCTGGAATAACTACATGAGGTTTAAAAAACAAATTTAAACGTTTACTGGTTTTAATATCAAGAAGACTAGTCTCCTCCATATCTAATGCAATCAACACCTCTTTAATAAAGAACGAATATACTCCATTTTAAATATGAAGATTTGTCAGTGTCAAAATCTGAGGCAGAATCTTCTGAACCAGATAGATCCTCATCAGAGATAGATAAATCAGAATGCTGTCGGTCATTTAAAAATCCATCGAATTTATGAGAAGTTTTAAAAGATCTTTTACGTTTATTAGAAGGTGGTATAACAGACAGGGCCTTCTGAATAGAATTAGAAACAAATTCTCTCACATTAACAGGAATATCCTGAACATTAGATGTTAAAGGAACAACAGGTAATGGATTACTACTAATGGAAATATTGTCTGCGTTTGAAAGTTTATCATGACAACTAACACAAACTACAGTCGGAGGAACAGTTGCCACAAGTTTACAACAAATGCACTTAGCTTTGGTAGAACCGACATCAGGCAGCATCATTCCAAAAGTAGATTCTGAGACAGGGTCAGATTGAGACATCTTGCAATATGTAATAGAAAAAACAACATATAAATCAAAATTATCAATTTCCTTATATGACAGTTTCAGGAATGGGAAAAAATGCAAACAGAATAAGCCTCTGGAAACCAGAAGCAAAATGAAATAAGGACTTAAATAAGGTCAAAAATCTGGCGCCAAGTATGACGCCCACAACTGACAAAATATTTTTTGGCGCCAAGAACGTCTGCAACAAACACGAGCGTCATAGATGACGCAACTACGTGAAAACTCTTGGCGCCAACTTAGACGCCGGAAATGACGACATTACTTCAACAAACGTAATTCTCGCGCCAAAAATGACGCAATAAATTATAGCATTTTGCGCTCCCGCGAGCCTAACAGCCCGCACTTTAGAAAAGAAAGTCAATTTGAAAAATTTTCAGGTAAGAAATAAAAAAAATGTATTATTTTTTTTTTCTTATGCATTTCCCAAAATGAAACTGACAGTCTGTAAGAAGGAAATATACTGATTAACCTGAATCATGGCAAATATAAGTATAAAACATATATTTAAAACTTTACATATAAAGTGCCAAACCATAGCTGAGAGTGTCATAAATAAAAGAAAACTTATTTACCAAAAGACACTCATCAACATAAAGTAGATAGCCAAACCAGTACTGAAACGAGAATCAGTAGAGGTAATGGTATATAAGAGTATATCGTCGATCTGAAAAGGGAGGTAGGAGATGAATCTCTACGACCGATAACAGAGAACCTATGAAATAGATCCCCGTTAGGATGACCATTGTATTCAATAGGTAATACTCCCTTCACATCCCTCTGTCATTCACTGCACTCTGAGAGGAACAGCGCTTCAGCATGCTGAGAAGCGCATATCAACGTAGAAATCTAGCACAAACTTACTTCACCACCTCCATAGGAGGCAAAGTTTGTAAAAACTGGATTGTGGGTGTGGTGGGGGGTGTATTTATAGGCATTTTTAGGTTTGGGAAAATTTGCCCCTCCTGGTAGGAATGTATATCCCATACGTCATTAGCTCATGGACTCTTGCCAATTACATGAAAGAAAACACTGTCACAGCCCATATCGGAGCCTTCCTAGCTCCGGAACAGAGTCACACAGCCCCATAATAAATAAAATGAGTCGTCACAATGGGAGCCTAATTAGACATAGTCCCTCAACGTGACATATACCCACTACATGTCCAAGTGTCTCCTTGAGCCGAGTGGTACATAGTACTAAGGGTAGTCCTTGCCCCAGAAGGTCTAAATCCCCTACTATTTAATAGGCAACAACTACAGCCTTTTCTGAGTAAATTAATGTCCCAGAATATAAAAGGTGCACGTACCTTGAAGCTGAGGGACAGCATGATCAGTCCCACATTCAAGAGGTCCTTCTGTCCCCTCCTGTAGATCTGTGGAGACATACAGGGTCTTAGTTAAAATATGCTAAGACCATCATGTGAAGGGCAGCACTCAGTATGGGAGGTGCAGTGAGAAATTAATCCCACCAGTTCCCATTGCTTTAAAGCCACCTGTAGCTCCACTCTTGATTGAAGAATTTAAACTAACACCTCACTTTACCTCTTCCTATTACTAGCACAGGGAAAGAGAATGACTGGAGTGGGAGGGAAGGGAGGAGTTATATATACAGCTCTGCTGTGGTGCACTTTGCCTCCTCCTGCTGACCAGGAGGCGATATCCTACAAGTAAGGAAGAAATCCGTGGACTCATAGTATCTTTAAAAAGAAATCGGTAGCTCAGATACATCAGTCTATCCCTACTGTGGAGCTTCAGCTGCAGGGCAGGAACCATTTCTTAGGTGTGTCAGATGCACTAAAATCTGACAGGGACCTGTAGAAAAAGAAAGAACAGAGTAACCAACCCCGGCTTTCTACAAAGGGGTAGCAAAAGTGTTAGAATAAAGCAAAAACAACCTCTCCACCTTCTGCTAAAAGCCACCACTACTCTTACTCAAGAGATTGACATGGACACAGCATAACCCCAATCTTTGTTTGCAGGGAAAAGTACCCATAAAAGGATTAAATATCCTCAGACACCAACTTCGCACATCCTCCATTGACAGAGGCAAAGAGAATGACTAGGGATTATGGGTAAGGGAAATTACATTTAACAGCTTTGCTGGGGTGCTCTTTGCCTCCTCCTGCTGGCCAGGAGTTGAATATCCCACTAGTAATTAGAATGACGTTGTGGACTCTCCATGTCATAGGAAAGACAAAAGCGCTAAGGACTATATATCAACAACAGGACAAAGCCTTACACATTCATCTATACAGTACATATAATCAGCAATAGCAAGCGAGCCACTAATAATTGTGCAAACAGATAATAGTGCAGTGTGCACATCAATTCAAATAACACCTATCAATGTAGGGCTAGGTGTAAATAACATAATTTATGTAAGAACTTACCTGATAAATTCATTTCTTTCATATTAGCAAGAGTCCATGAGCTAGTGACGTATGGGATATACATTCATAACAGGAGGGGAAAAGTTTCCCAAACCTCAAAATGCCTATAAATACACCCCTCACCACACCCACAAATCAGTTTAACGCATAGCCAAGAAGTGGGGTGATAAGAAAAAAGTGCAAAATCATAAAAAATAAGGAATTGGAATAATTGTGCTTTATACAAAAAAATCATAACCACCACAAAAAAGGGTGGGCCTCATGGACTCTTGCTAATATGAAAGAAATGAATTTATCAGGTAAGTTCTTACATAAATTATGTTTTCTTTCATGTAATTAGCAAGAGTCCATGAGCTAGTGACGTATGGGATAATGAATACCCAAGATGTGGATCTTCCACGCAAGAGTCACTAGAGAGGGAGGGATAAAATAAAGACAGCCAATTCCGCTGAAAATAATCCACACCCAAAACAAAGTTTAAATCTTATAATGAAAAAAACTGAAATTATAAGCAGAAGAATCAAACTGAAACAGCTGCCTGAAGTACTTTTCTACCAAAAACTGCTTCAGAAGAAGAAAACACATCAAAATGGTAGAATTTAGTAAAAGTATGCAAAGAAGACCAAGTTGCTGCTTTGCAAATCTGATCAACCGAAGCTTCATTCCTAAACGCCCAGGAAGTAGAAACTGACCTAGTAGAATGAGCTGTAATCCTTTGAGGCAGAGTTTTACCCGACTCGACATAAGCATGATGAATCAAAGACTTTAACCAAGACGCCAAAGAAATGACAGAGGCCTTCTGACCTTTCCTAGAACCGGAAAAGATAACAAATAGACTAGAAGTCTTTCGGAAATTTTTGGTAGCTTCAACATAATATATCAAAGCTCTAACTACATCCAAAGAATGCAACGATCTTTCCTTAGAATTCTTAGGATTAGGACACAATGAAGGAACCACAATTTCTCTACTAATGTTGTTAGAATTCACAACCTTAGGTAAAAATTTAAAAGAAGTTCGCAACACCGCCTTATCCTGATGAAAAATCAGAAAAGGAGACTCACAAAAAAGAGCAGATAATTCAGAAACTCTTCTAGCAGAAGAGATGGCCAAAAGAAACAAAACTTTCCAAGAAAGTAATTTAATGTCCAGCGAATGCATAGGTTCAAACGGAGGAGCTTGAAGAGCCCCCAGAACCAAATTCAAACTCCAAGGTGGAGAAATTGACTTAATAACAGGTTTTATACGAACCAAAGCTTGTACAAAACAATGAATATCAGGAAGACTAGCAATCTTTCTGTGAAAAAGAACAGAAAGAGCAGAGATTTGACCTTTCAAGGAACTTGCAGACAAACCTTTATCCAAACCATCCTCAAGAAACTGTAAAATTCTAGGAATTCTAAAAGAATGCCAAGAAAAATGATGAGAAAAACACCAAGAAATGTAAATCTTCCAGACTCGATAATATATCTTCCTAGATACAGATTTACGAGCCTGTAACATAGTATTAATCACAGAGTCAGAGAAACCTCTATGACTGAGAATCAAGCGTTCAATCTCCATACCTTCAAATTTAAGGATTTGAGATCCTGATGGAAAAAAGGACCTTGCGATAGAAGGTCTGGTCTTAACGGAAGAGTCCACGTTTGGCAAGTGGCCATCCGGACAAGATCCGCATACCAAAACCTGTGAGGCCATGCTGGTGCCACCAGCAGAACAAACGAGCACTCCTTTAGAATCTTGGAAATCACTCTTGGAAGAAGAACTAGAGGCGGAAAGATATAGGCAGGATGATACTTCCAAGGAAGTGACAATGCATCCACTGCCTCCGCCTGAGGATCCCTGGATCTGGACAGATACCTGGGAAGCTTCTTGTTTAGATGAGAAGCCATCAGATCTATTTCTGGAAGTCCCCACATTTGAACAATCTGAAGAAATACCTCTGGGTGAAGAGACCATTCGCCCGGATGTAATGTTTGGCGACTGAGATAATCTGCTTCCCAATTGTCTATACCTGGGATATGAACCGCAGAAATTAGACAGGAGCTGGATTCCGCCCATACCAGTATTCGAGATACTTCTTTCATAGCCAGAGGACTGTGAGTCCCTCCTTGATGATTGACATATGCCACGGTTGTGACATTGTCCGTCTGAAAACAAATGAACGACTCTCTTTAGAAGAGGCCATGACTGAAGAGCTCTGAAAATTGCACGGAGTTCCAAAATGTTGATTGGTAATCTCACCTCCTGAGATTCCCAAACCCCTTGTGCTGTCAGAGACCCCCAAACAGCTCCCCAAAATGTCAGACTTGCATCTGTTGAAATCACAGTCCAGGTCGGAAGAACAAAAGAAGCCCCCTGAACTAAACGATGGTGGTCTGTCCACCACGTCAGAGAGTGTCGTACAATCGGTTTTAAAGATATTAATTGAGATATCTTTGTATAATCCCTGCACCACTGGTTCAGCATACAGAGCTGAAGAGGTCGCATGTGAAAACGAGCAAAGGGGATCGCGTCCGATGCAGCAGTCATAAGACCTAGAATTTCCATGCATAAGGCTACCGAAGGGAATGATTGAGACTGAAGGTTTCGACAAGCTGAAACCAATTTTAGACGTCTCTTGTCTGTCAGAGACAGAGTCATGGACACTGAATCTATCTGGAAACCTAAAAAGGTTACCCTTGTCTGAGGAATCAATGAACTTTTTGGTAAATTGATCCTCCAACCATGTTCTCGAAGAAACAATACAAGTCGATTTGTATGAGATTCTGCTAAATGTGAAGACTGAGCAAGTACCAAGATATCGTCCAAATAAGGAAATACCACAATACCCTGTTCTCTGATTACAGACAGAAGGGCACCGAGAACCTTTGTAAAAATCCTTGGAGCTGTTGCTAGGCCAAACGGCAGAGCCACAAACTGGTAATGCTTGTCTAGGAAAGAGAATCTCAGAAACTGATAGTGATCTGGATGAATCGGAATATGCAGATATGCATCCTGTAAATCTATTGTGGACATATAATGCCCTTGCTGAACAAAAGGCAGAATAGTCCTTATAGTTACCATTTTGAATGTTGGTATCCTTACATAATGATTCAATATTTTTAAATCCAGAACTGGTCTGAAGGATTTCTCCTTCTTTGGTACAATGAAGAGATTTGAGTAAAACCCCAGCCCCTGTTCCAGAACTGGAACTGGCATAATTACTCCAGCCAACTGCAGATCTGAAACACATTTCAGAAATGCTTGAGCCTTCACTGGATTTACTGGGACACGGGAAAGAAAAAATCTTCTTGCAGGAGGCCTTATCTTGAAGCCTATTCTGTACCCTTGTGAAACAATGTTCTGAATCCAAAGATTGTGAATCGAATTGATCCAAATTTCTTTGAAAAATCGTAATCTGCCCCCTACCAGCTGAGCTGGAACGAGGGCCGCACCTTCATGTTGACTTGGGAGCTGGCTTTGGCTTTCTAAAAGGCTTGGATTTATTCCAGACTGGAGATGGTTTCCAAACTGATACCGCTCCTGTAGGGGAAGGATCAGGCTTTTGTTCCTTATTGTGACGAAAGGAACGAAAACGATTAGCAGCCCTATATTTACCTTTCGATTTTTTATCCTGTGGTAAAAAAGTTCCTTTCCCCCCAGTAACAGTTGAAATAATAGAATCCAACTGTGAACCAAATAATTTATTACCCTGGAAAGAAAGGGAAAGCAAAGTTGACTTAGAAGACATATCAGCATTCCAAGTTTTAAGCCATAAAGCTCTTCTAGCTAAAATAGCTAGAGACATATACCCGACATCAACCCTAATGATATCAAAGATGGCATCACAAACAAAATTATTAGCATGTTGAAGAAGATTAACAATGCTATGAGAATTATGATCTGTTACTTGTTGCGCTAAAGCTTCCAACCAAAAAGTTGAAGCTGCAGCAACATCCGCTAAAGATATAGCAGGTCTAAGAAGATTACCTGAACATAAGTAAGCTTTTCTTAGAAAGGATTCAATTTTCCTATCTAAAGGATCCTTAAAGGAAGTACTATCTGCCGTAGGAATAGTAGTACGTTTAGCAAGAGTAGAGATAGCCCCATCAACTTTAGGGATTTTGTCCCAAAACTCTAATCTGTCAGATGGCACAGGATATAATTGCTTAAAAAGTTTAGAAGGAGTAAATGAATTACCCAAATTATTCCATTCCCTGGAAATTACTTCAGAAATAGCATCAGGGACAGGAAAAACTTCTGGAATAACTACAGGAGATTTAAAAACCTTATTTAAACGTTTAGATTTAGTATCAAGAGGACCAGATTCCTCTATTTCTAATGCAATTAAGACTTCTTTAAGTAAAGAACGAATAAATTCCATTTTGAATAAATATGAAGATTTATCAGCATCAACCTATGAAACAGAATCCTCTGAACCAGAGGAATCATTATCAGAATGATGATGTTCATTTAAAAATTCATCTGAAAAATGAGAAGTTTTAAAAGACCTTTTACGTTTACTAGGAGGAGGAATAACAGACATAGCCTTCTTAATGGATTTAGAAACAAAATCTCTTATGTTAACAGGAACACTCTGAGTATTAGATGTTGATGGAACAGCAACAGGTAATGTAACATTACTAAAGGAAATATTATCTGCATTAACAAGTTTGTCATGACATTCATTACAAACAACAGCTGGAGGAACAGATACCACAAGTTCACAGCAAATACACTTAACTTTGGTAGATCCAGCATCAGGCAGCGATTTTCCAGAAGTATCTTCTGATTCAGGGTCAATCTGAGACATCTTGCAATATGTAATAGAAAAAAACAACATATAAAGCAAAATTGATCAAATTCCTTAAATGACAGTTTCGGGAATGGGAAAAAATGCCAGTGAACAAGCTTCTAGCAACCAGAAGCAAATAAACAATGAGACTTAAATAATGTGGAGACAATAATGACGCCCATATTTTTTAGCGCCAAAAAAGATGCCCACATTATTTGGCGCCTAAATGCTTTTAGCGCCAAAAATGACGCCACATCCGGTAACGCCGACACTTTTGGCGCAAAAACGTCAAAAATGACGCAACTTCCGGTGACAAGTATGACGCCGGAAATAACAAAGAAAATTATTTGCGCCAAAAAAGTCTGCGCCAAGAATGACGCAATAAAATGAAGCATTTTCAGCCCCCGCAAGCCTAACAGCCCACAGGGAAAAAAAGTAAAATTTTAAGGTAAGAAAAAAATTGATTATTCAAATGCATTATCCCAAATAATGAAACCGACTGTCTGAAATAAGGAATATTGAACATCCTGAATCAAGGCAAATAAATGTTTAAACACAAATATTTAGAACTTTATATAAAAGTGCCCAACCATAGCTTAGAGTGTCACAAAAATAAGACTTACTTACCCCAGGACACTCATCTACATGTAGTAGAAAGCCAAACCAGTACTGAAATGAGAATCAGTAGAGGTAATGGTATATATAAGAGTATATCGTCGATCTGAAAAGGGAGGTAAGAGATGAATCTCTACGACCGATAACAGAGAACCTATGAAATAGACCCCGTAGAAGGAGATCATTGAATTCAAATAGGCAATACTCTCTTCACATCCCTCTGACATTCACTGCACGCTGAGAGGAAAACCGGGCTCCAACCTGCTGCGGAGCGCATATCAACGTAGAATCTAGCACAAACTTACTTCACCTCCTCCACGGGAGGCAAAGTTTGTAAAACTGATTTGTGGGTGTGGTGAGGGGTGTATTTATAGGCATTTTGAGGTTTGGGAAACTTTGCCCCTCCTGGTAGGAATGTATATCCCATACGTCACTAGCTCATGGACTCTTGCTAATTACATGAAATAAAACAAGCTTGTCACTATATCATGCAAAGCATAGTCCTAAATCACCTGATTTGATATAGACAATCAAAATGATAATTCCTATTTCTGGGTTGCACATAAGCCAGGAGTAGGATTTTATACTGATCAGAAAAAGTGAAAAGTAAACGTCTGTAGACATCCTTTATGCTAAGGACATAACCATAAAACACATTGCCATGTGAAGGAGCTCATTGGAGTGAAGCAGTTGGTGCTGTGCACAGACCAACTAATTGCAAACCAACTAATCGATATGAGATTCATTGACAACTATCAGTTATCGATTATATTGATTAGTTGTTGCAGCTCTACTTTCTTAGAAACATAGAATTTGACGGTAGATAGGAACCAAAAGGCCCATCAAGTCTACCCATATTACATGTTACTGATTTCTTAGGGATAGCCTTATGCATGTCCCAGGCATTTTTTAATTAAAAGGGACATTGTACACTAGATTTTTTTTTGTTGCATAAATGTTTTGTAGATTATTCATTTATATAGTCCATCTGGGAGTGTTTTTGTAACAATGTATAGTTTTGTTTATTTTTTAAATAACATTGTGCTGATTTTCAGATTCCTAACCAAGCCCCAAAGTTTTAGATGTATACTGATGTCTACAGATTCCTGCGGCTCCTGTTTGTATAATCTGTCTTTTCATACTCAGGGTAAGGGTAGGGGTATCTGCTCTTCATGTTTTCCTAGCCCCTTTCACTGTGTGTTGCAGTCTATCCACATAAACATTGCTAAACTGGGAGCATCTAAGTGTAAGAATATATAACCATAATGACGCCATTTTGTCTCTAGTAATATATTTTGTGTAAGCATACCGTTTTAAGATGAGTTTATTATAGTTCATTATAAAGGTAGTTATTATGCTGTATGAAAAAATATGCTGATGTTTTAAGCTGAACACTTTATCTCAATAATTTGTCCGACGGTCTTGCTATGTCTTGGCGACGCGCCCGGATACACAAAACTGTTTATCAGTACAACTCCTTTTTATTCCTTATTTTAAATGAAGTTCTTTGTTCTAAACATACTGTGTGAAATTGTGCGATTATGATTACATAATTATTTAACCCCATATACTGTAATCATTGTCTATCAAATTCTGTGATGTCTTAATAAACAGAACAGTGATTAGACTTTTCTTGCTCCATGTCTAAATGCTGTTCCCCAAGATCTTGCCAAGTAACCCATTCAGTTCCAGGTGAAGGTGTAGAATACTAATGTGTAAAGTGATACCCCCGGTTATAAGAACACCTAACACTAAGTAAAGTTTTTAAAATGTTTTATACTGGATTTTTAGATCAGTATCTGAGCATATTCTTCTTTACAGTAGTGTATTGCATGCAGTATGAAAAATTTAATATACTGTCCCTTTAATTTTACACTCCCTCTATTGGAAGTTTATTCCATGAATCCAAACAGCAGTCAATACTTAAGTAAATCTTCCATTTAGGTGGAGATAGCATAGGCAAAAGCAGCAATTTCAAATGCCAAAAACATAAATTATGCTTACCTGATAATTTTATTTCCATCATGGGGAGGAGAGTCCACGGCTTCATTCATTACTTGTGGGAATTAAGATCCTGGTCACCAGCTGGAGGCAAAGACAGCCCAGCCAAAGGCTTAAATATCTCCCCCACTTCCGTCATCCCCCAGTCATTCTGCAGAGGGAACAAGGAACAGTAGGATAAATATCAGGGTATAAATGGTGCCAGAAGAACAAAAACTAAAAATTTAGGTCCGCCCACCGGAGCCACGGGTAGGAGTTGTGGACTCTCCTCCCCACGATGGAAATAAAATTATCAGGTAAGCATAATTTATGTTTTCCATCTAAAGGGGAGGAGAGTCCACGGATTCATTCATTAATTGAGGGAACAAATATCCAAGCTCTAGAGGACACAATGAAAAAAAGGGAGGGCAAAAAAAAGCGGACCCTAATCTGAGGGCACCACAGCCTGTGAAACGTGTCTCCCAAAAACCGAATCCGCCGAAGCAAAAACGTCAAATTTGTAAAATTTTGTAAAGGTATGTAAGGAGGACCAGGTAGCCGCCTTACAAATCTGCTCCATAGAGGCCTCATTCTTGAAGGCCCAAGACAAAGCCACAGCTCTAGTCGAATGAGCCGTGATCCTCTGAGGAGGCTTATGTCCCGCTGTCTCATAGGCTAAACGAATCGTGCTCCTCAACCAAAAGGACAAAGAAGCTGAAGAGGCTTTCTGCCCCTTGCGCTTCCCTGCATACACCACAAAAAGATGTAGATTGTCTGAAATCCTTAGTAGCCTAAAGATAAAACTTCAAGGCTCTAACTACGTCCAAATTATGAAGTAACCTCTCCTTAGGAGAAGAGGGGATAGGACACAAAGAAGGAAATACTATTTCCTGATTGATGTTACGGTTAGACACAACTTTGGGAAGAAATCCCAAACCAGTGGGAAGAACAGCCTTAGCGTGAAAAACCAAATAAGGAGGCTTAAATTGCAAGGCCCCCAGTTCAGAGACTCTGCGAACCGATGCAATAGCCAACAGAAAGAGAACCTTCCAGGAAAGAATCTTAAATGTCAATAGAGTGCATAGGTTCAAACTGAACCCTCTGCAATACCCTCAGAACCAAGTTCAAGCTGCAAGGAGGAGCAGACTGTCTAAAAAAAAGCCTTATTCTAGACAGGGCCTGAACAAAAGACTGAATATGTGGAAGCTAAGCAAGCCTCTTGTGTAACAAGAGATAATGCCGAAATCTGCCCCTTCAAGGAACTGGCGGCAAGCCCCTTCTCCAGTCCATCCTGGAGAAAGGACAGAATCCTGGACACCTTTACCTTGTGCCAAGGATATCCATGCTTCTCACACCAGGACAATTAAGTCCTCCACACCTTATGATAGATGCGACGAGTGACCAGCTTCCTGGCCTGAACGAGAGTATCAATTACTTTCAGAAAACCCTCTCCTGGCAAAGACTAAGCATTCAATCTCCAAGCAGTCAGCCTCAGAGCTGAATGACCCCAGAGGAGGCCACGCCTTCAGAGCATTGTAGATTGCGCGAAGTTCCAGAATATTGATCGGGAGGAGAGACTCCTCTCGAGACCATGAACCCCTGAGCCATTTTGGCATCCCAAAGAGCTCCCCCCATTCTGCCAGACTCGCGTCTGTGATCACAATCTCCCAGGACGGTCTCAGGAAGGATGTCCCTTGGGACAGTTGTTCCGGACAGATCCATCAAGAGAGGGAGTTCCTTGTTAGATCGTCCAGAGAAATCTGTTGGGATACGTCTGTATGATCGTCGTTCCACTGTCTCAACATGCACAACTGAAGAGGTCTTAGATGGAACCTGGCGAATGGAATGACATTGATGCTGGACACCATGAGCCCGATCACCCCCATATTCTGAGCCACAGAGGGACTGGAGGAGGATTGAAGGGCAAGACAGGAGGACGCTATCTTCCAGCGTCGCTGATCTCATGGATATAGAATCTATAATCGTTCCCAGGAACTCAACCCTGTTGCTGGGAATCAGGGAGCTCTTTCCTGAGTTTATCTTCCAACCGTGAGATTGGAGCAAAAGAAGAAGGGCCCTCGAGTGATCCTCTGTGAGACTGAACGATGGAACCTGGACTAGGATGTCGTCCAGATAGGGCGCCACAGCAATGTGTCAGGGTTTTTTCCCTGTTGTGTTTGCCATGTGCTGCTGGCAGCCATTTTACTCACCTCTCTTCCTGTCTTGGTGCATTGTGGGGGATGCTGCTCATTGCCTGCACTTCCTTTTATGGCCAGACTGTTGTGCATCATCCATGTGAGACAGGATGCGGTCTCAGAATTGTGATGTCATCACTTATTATTTAAAGAGCCTCTGTTCAGTATGCTTTGCCCTTGCGTTGTCTCAGACCTGTTTGTGAGAGCTCCTGTGTTTAACCTGGCTGCCTGACATCCTTCCTGGTTCCTGATCCCTGGCTTGTTCCTGACTCTGCTGTTTTCCTTGTTCCCGATTCTGGCTCGTCTGACTATTCGCTTTGGCTCCTGACTCGGCTCGTCTGACTACCAGCTCTGGTTTTGACTCCTGGCTTGTTATTTGACTTGTGGACTTTTTATTATTTTTTGCTATTAATAAAGGTGTGATTATTTTTGCACATCTCGTCTCAGTCCGATTCCTGGCACCCTGACATTACGCAAGGGCCATGAATCCTGATGGTGCTAATAATCCCCTTTTACCTGCCATCAATTCCAGGATGGATGAACAGGATCACCGCTTGGATCAATTTGCACTAGCCCTGCAAACCCTGCTGACTCGCACTGCACATTTGGACCAAAGTGTCCCGCAAGTTATGGCTGCTCCTGTTTCCGCTGCTGCACCTATGCCTACCAGGAGCATGTCCGGTTCTGCACCTCTACCTCAGCGATATGGAGGCGATGCTATTCAGTGCAGAGGGTTTTTGAACCATGTGGGCATTTACTTTGAGATGTTATCTCAGGCGTTTCCCTCTGACAGAGCTAAGGTGGGATTTCTCATCTCGTTACTCTCTGACACAGCTCTTGACTGGGCTAATCCCTTGTGGGAGACTAATAAACCTGTGATTTCAAATTACCCTGAATTTGTGGCCTCCTTTCGAAGGGTATTTAATGTTCCGGCTCGCTCCTCCTCTGCTGCTAAACGACTCATGTCCATTAAGCAAGGTACACGATCTTTTGCTCAGTATGCTATTGAGTTCCGTACGCTTGCCGCAGAGGTAGGTTGGAACAATGAAGTCCTTGTTGCCGCCTTCTTTCATGGGCTCTCTGATGCGATCAAAGACGAAGTTGCTGCCAGAGATTTACCAGAGGATCACGAGGCATTGGTGTCTTTTTTGATCCTAATTGACATCAGACTCAGAGAGAGGCCCCCTTTCAAGGAGCGCTTGCGGAAGCCTCCTGTTCCATTGTCTCCTACGTGTTCGTTCCCACCCATGCCTCTATTGTGGGTTACAGGGCCACCTTTTGAAGTCTTGTCCTACACGGCCGGGAAACGCTCACACCCAAGGTCCTGTCGGGGGCAGACCTTGGGTGGTTTATCCTCGTCCCCGGAACCACTTAAGGAGAAACCTTTGGTCACGGTTGTCCTTTCCTGGGTGGACTCCTCCATAGTCACCCAGGCTCTTGTTGACTCCGGTGCTGCGGGCTACTTCAATGACAGTGCTTTTGTATCAAAGCACTCCATTCCTGTTTTGCCTCGGTCCGTTCCGCTTGCTATTGAGGCCATTGATGGCAGGCCCCTTCAGCTCGCACTCGTTACTCACGAAACTGCTCCGTTGTCCATGGCTGTTGGGGCTCTCCATTTTGAAACCCTCCAGTTCCAGGTGATAGACTCTCCGCATTTTCCGGTTGTTCTGGGTTATCCCTGGCTCCAAAAGCACAATCCCAGTCTCGACTGGCGCAGGTACAAAATTTTGTCATGGTCTACGCAATGTATTTCCACTTGTCTTCGGAAACCAGTTAAAGTCTTGTGCACTTCTTCGGTATCTCAATTGCCAGAGGAGTACCGAGAGTTCCTAGACGTGTTTAACAAGGTGCGTGCCGGTACGTTGCCTCCTCACCGGTCTTCCGATTGTGCCATAGACCTGCAACCCGGAGCCATTCCTCCTCGCGGCCGGGTGTACCCTCTGTCTGTTGCAGAAAATTGTGCTATGGAGGAGTATGTTGCCGATGCTCTGTCGCGGGGGATCATCCGCAAATCCTGCTCTCCTGCAGGGGCTGGCTTCTTCTTTGCGAAGAAAAAGGGTGGCGAGTTAAGACCATGTATTGATTATAGGGGTCTTAATCGTCTTACCATTAAGAATGCTTACCCTATTCCGCTTATTACGGAACTCTTTGACCACCTCAAGGGAGCTACGGTCTTTACTAAACTTGATTTGAGAGGAGTGTACAATCTTGTTAGGATTAAGGAGGGCCACGAATGGAAAACAGCATTTAACACCAGGAGCAGGCATTATGAGTATCTTGTAATGCCCTTTGGCCTATGTAATGCTCCTGCTGTTTTCCAGGAATTTATTAATGATGTCCTACGAGATATGTTGCAACAGTGTGTTGTGGTGTACTTAGATGACATCCTCATACACTCAGTAGTAAGAAGTGAATACAGCGCCAACAAGAGGCCAAGGGATAAATATACTCAGAGAGATAAAAGAAGATTATTTAATGAACCATGTTAAAAAGCATCAGTAATAAAAGACTATATATAAAAAATGTAAAAAGCACATATAAATAAAATTACAAATACAGGAATATCTTACAGAAGCGGCTCAAAGGGCCAAAGCTGATAATTACAATAAAAACAGAGGTAATAACAGGTGATCAGTGTGAGTGGTACACCAGAATAAGAGTGTATACTAATATAACGCGTTGACATATTGGTAAGCATTACTTTAATCTTTACTTCATTCTCATATTGGATACACTATGTTGTGAATTTCTTTTTTTACAGGGACACTTTTTAGGATACCATAGGAGCAGCTGACAGGTGCTAGGATCCAATCAGCTACTTCAGCAACCACACTCAGGAATTTGGATCTGTTAAAGTAACTAACATTGGAAGGAATCAATTTCCTCACTTTCACCTTGCTTTTCATCACCCATTTTTTCCATTTTTTAGTTTTGATTGACTTATTTTTGTTCTTCACTAACATTTGTTGATCAACTTTTTGAACACTTTTTTGGATTATATTTTATATTTTATTTTTTATGTTATTGCATATTGTGTATTTTATTTTTTATGTTATTGCATATTGTGTATTTTATTTAATTATATCTTAACCTCACTGGATTAAGTAGCTAGCATTTTTATATCCATTTGCACTCACTCACTATTTGATTGTATCTATGCAATTATTTTGCTACCCCCCTTTTTTTGCACTGCAGTGCATTTTTCTATTTTTTGGAACACTATTTTTGTAACACTAATTTTGAACACTATTGTTTGTATTATTGTTTATTAGTTTTTTGCTTGATGCACTTGCTACAGTTGTACTTAGGCTAATTCTGTTTTATTAGTATACACTCTTATTCTGGTGTACCACTCACACTGATCACCTGTTATTACCTCTGTTTTTATTGTAATTATCAGCTTTGGCCCTTTGAGCCGCTTCTGTAAGATATTCCTGTATTTGTAATTTTATTTATATGTGCTTTTTACATTTTTTATATATAGTCTTTTATTACTGATGCTTTTTAACATGGTTCATTAAATAATCTTCTTTTATCTCTCTGAGTATATTTATCCCTTGGCCTCTTGTTGGCGCTGTATTCACTTCTTACTACTTGTGCATATTTTTTGGAGGTTGGTTAGGATCTCTGTTTGGATACAGCTTGGGGATTACCTTAGCGCTTGTACACACACCCTTTTTCACTATCCTCATACACTCACCCACACTTGAGGCTCATCGTTCTGATGTTACACGGGTACTTCAGAGACTACGTGAGAACGGCCTGTTTTGTAAACTCGAGAAATGTGAGTTCCATCACACTCAAGTAACCTTCCTAGGTTATGTTATCTCTGTTGCAGGGTTCTCCATGGATCCTGACAAGTTATCTGCAGTTCTGCAGTGGCCTCGCCCAGTTGGTCTTCGGTCTATTCAACGTTTTTTGGCGTTCGCCAATTACTATAGAAAGTTTATTAAAAACCTTTCTTCCTTGGTCAAACCTATCACAGACATGACCCGTAAAGAGATTGATCCACTCCATTGGTCACCTACTGCCATTAAGGCCTTTGATAGTCTTAAGACTGCCTTTGCTGCCGTTCCTGTTCTGGCTCATCCTAACCTTGTCCTGCCTTTCGTTCTTGAGGTCGATGCGTCTGAGACCGGAGTAGGTGCCCTCTTGTCTCAACGTCCTACGCCTGACGGTTCTTTGCATCCGTGTGGTTTCTTCTCTAGGAAATTGTCTCCAGTGGAGTGCAATTATGAAATTGGCGACAGGGAATTACTGGCTATAATTTTGGCACTTAAGGAATGGAGGCATATTCTCGAGGGTACTAGCGTGCCAGTGCTCATTCTTACTGACCACAAGAATTTAACTTATCTTTCTGAAGCAAAACGTTTGTCGCCCCGACAGGCCAGATGGGCGTTATTTTTGTCTCAGTTTAATTATGTGGTCTCCTACCTGCCTGGTAGTAAGAATGTTAGGGCTGATGCCCTCTCTCGACAATTTTCACCTCTGTCCAAGGAGGAGTCTGTACCTACTCCTGTTATAACTCCTGACCATATTTTGGCTACCATACATACTAATTTGACTTCTCCCTTGGGGGAGGAGATCCTGGCTGCACAAACTAATTCATCTCCTGAGAAACCTAGTGGTAAGTGTTTTGTTCCTGAGAATCTTCGAACTAAACTTTTGCACACTTACCACTATCCTAAAGCCGCAGGTCACCCAGGCAAGAACCAAATGATTTGGTCGGTCACTCGACAATTCTGGTGGCCAGGTCTTCGTTCTGATGTTGCTGCGTATGTTGCCTCCTGCTCAGTTTGTGCACAGAATAAGACTCTTCGACGTCTTCCTGTGGGTCTTCTTCAACCTATTGCTAATGGTGAGCGTCCTTGGACACATCTTTCCATGGACTTCATTGTCGAGCTCCCTGTTTCCAATGGCAATACTGTTATCCTTATGGTGGTTGACCGTTTTTCTAAAATGTCACGTTGCATTCCCTTGATGAAGCTGCCTACCGCTCAGGAGCTTGCTTCAATTTTTGCCCGGGAGGTCTTCTGTTTACATGGGTTACCCAAGGAGATAGTGTCGGACCGGGGTAGCCAGTTTGTCTCCAGATTTTGGCGTTCCTTTTGTGCTCAAATGGGGATCCAGCTTTCCTTCTCCTCTGCATATCACCCTCAATCCAATGGGGCTGCGGAACGGTCTAATCAAGCTCTGGAACAGTTCCTCCGTTGCTATGTCTCAGATCACCACAATAATTGATCTGAACTGTTACCTTGGGCAAAGTTTGCTCGTAATAGTGCTATTAATGCTCCCTACAAGTTATCCCCGTTCATGGCGCATTATGGGTTTCAACCATCCTTGTTGCCCGATTCATTCATGTCTCAGAGTATTCCGGCTTTGGAGGAGCATCTCCGGCAACTCCGTTCCACGTGGGTGCAGATTAAGTATTGCCTTCATCGTTCTATGCAGCGCCAAAAGTTCCAGGCTGATCGTAGGCATCTCCCTGCACCTTCCTACCAGGTTGGTGAGAGAGTTTGGCTGTCTGAGAGTTTGCCTTCCAATAAATTGGCTCCCCGTTATGTTGGTCCTTTTCGAATACTCCGACCGGTTAATCCTGTGGCTTATGCTCTTGACCTTCCTCCTGCTATGCGCATCTCCAATGTTTTTCATGTCTCCCTCTTGAAAACATTGGTTTGTAATCTTTTTACCACTGTGTTGCCTCATCCCCGTCCTATCATTGTTGACAACCATGAGGAGTATGAGGTCAGCAGCATTATTGACTCTCGTATGTCCAGGGGCCGTGTACAGTATTTGGTTCACTGGAGGGGCTACGGTCCGGAGGAGCGTTCTTGGGTTCCCTCCTCTGATGTTCATGCTCCTGCCCTCCTCCGTGTCTTCCATGCCTGTTTCCCCAATAAGCCTTTTGTTCTCCCGCGGGGAGGGGTCGTTGAGGGGAGGGTACTGTCAGGGTTTTTTCCCTGTTGCGTTTGCCATGTGCTGCTGGCAGCCATTTTACTCACCTCTCTTCCTGTCTTGGTGCATTGTGGGGGATGCTGCTCATTGCCTACACTTCCTTTTATGGCCAGACTGTTGTGCATCATCCATGTGAGACAGGATGCGGTCTCAGAATTGTGATGTCATCACTTATTATTTAAAGAGCCTCTGTTCAGTATGCTTTGCCCTAGCATTGTCTCAGACCTGTTTGTGAGAGCTCCTGTGTTTTACCTGGCTGCCTGACGTCCTTCCTAGTTCCTGATCCCTGGCTTGTTCCTGACTCTGCTGTTTCCCTTGTTCCTGATTCCGGCTCGTCTGACTATTAGCTTTGGCTCCTGACTCGGCTCCTCTGACTACCAGCTCTGGTTTTGACTCCTGGCTTGTTATTTGACTTGTGGACTTTTTATTATTTTTTTGCTATTAATAAAGGTGTGATTATTTTTGCACTTCTCGTCTCAGTCTGATTCCTGGCACCCTGACATAATGCCTCTGGATCTGGCTACTACAAGTAGTGCCCCCAGAACCTTTGTGAAGACTCTCGGGGGCGTCGCCAAACCGAAGGGAAGGGCAACAAAATGGAAATGTTGGTCCAGAAACGCAAATCTCAGGAACCTGAAGTGATCCCTGTGGATTGGCACATGAAGGTAGGCATCCTTCAAGTCTATTGTCGTCATGAACTGCCCCTCTTAATGAAAAATGACACCTTTATAACCTCTAATGGTTGGGGCACTCACCAGCTCCTATGACCCGGACCACAGAAACCATTTAGTCTCCTGCAACCGCCGTTCAAGAAGAATAAGTCGAATAGGCCACACCCGGTCAGAAGGAATGCCTCGCAGGACCGCCCCTGCACTAGGGAGAAAAAAGCGCCAAATTGGCAGTGTAAATACTTCCGGAAATAAAACTTGAAGTCCACCCATTGCCAGAGCCTCATCTAACACATATCGCAGCAATGACACAACAAACAATATTATGTACATTACACCCCCCCTGTTCAATAATCCCCCTACCAGGGATATTAACCCTTGATTCTATAAAGATAAAAAGGTATCACACTGTGACCCTGTCTTCTGCGTTATCATTATGTGTATAAAAAAATGAAACAATCTTACCAAAATCTATGCTGTGGAACAGGAACACGGCCTCTCAAGTGTGACAGTGTAGTAACATCGCTCCT